>NC_080397.1:62774596-63075564 GCF_030265065.1 Corythoichthys intestinalis | reverse complement strand
CAACGACGGAAAATATTCGGTTAATGCGACCCCTGCTTATACCATAGTTTAAGACATACAAGCAGAATATATTTGCTATAGGGCATAAGAGATATATGATGCCTTCTTATCACGGAAGCCCAACGTTTGTGTCATGTAACTGACTAGAGGTGGGAAATCTTTGGAATCCTAACGATTTAACTCGTAAACTAAATGTAACTCGTACCGTTAGTATAGCATTCACGTGAGCGTTAGCATTAACTTTAGCGTGGCAAGCAACCTCTACCGCCATAAAAGGCAGCCATCGAGTTCACTTATTTGACCCAAAATAAACTGTTCTGACCCACATGTGGCCTGCAAACCAAAATGAGCTTGGGTCACATGATGTCTATAGGTCTTTATGAGATTTAGTTTCTTGAAATGAGCAAAAAAAATGTTACTTGTCCTGAAAAGGGTTAAACCCCTGTATCCAATCAGACTGGGTAATTGGCTGATGGGATGCAACAGTGTTTCTGGCATCACTACTGGACAGATCTATGAAGACATGTCCCCACTCACCCCAACTGGAAAGCAGTAATAAGCTACCAAATTCAAATTTGAAGGACCGCGTCCCATAGAAGGGTTCAAGAAGTTCAAGGCTTGAAAATCAATTATTGGAAGGTGACAGTGACATAGTTCATCTTCGAAAGACGGCGCTCCAAAAGTATCGTCCACGTACCTGTTGTGGGAACGATTCCGTCGCCTCCTTCGCTACAGAGGCGCGAGAGCAGGCTGGTCTTTCCGGCACCCGTCAGGCCGATGCACACCACATCATACTCCGGTCTTGGCGGTGGCGGTCCTTTACAGCACAGTGCCCGGAAACACTGAAAGGAAAACAAACACGACCATGAATCGACCGGAGGAGGGATCAAATTCTTTGAACGAGACTGGGATAGTGATTATGCTAGTTTTCTGTATTAGGAATCACAAGAAGAAAGACTTGCATGGGCCTCCAGGAAAGATTTAACAGTATGAACCAGTTCTAGAGTGGCAGCTGATGTGACTAGAACCAAGAAAGTTATGGTTGTGACTACGTCACTCTTATAAGACAACATTTTTTATTAATAAGTACAATAACATGTTGCTTTTTTCAAACCAGTAGTTTTCCGAAATAATAGCAGCATCTCAAACTAGGCCTGCAAGCAGGATTGAACGTGCCCTCGCTGTTTGGCCTAACTCGGACGTCACGAAGCTAAAGGTGGTGGCAAATTGTCCCTCTATCATCAATCTCATGAGAAACTAACATGTGCACGAAACGTGCATCTTCTTTGTGTGGAACCTCTTTTGTGTTGTGGACACGGCTGACAGATGTTTTTGCATATCCTGAGATGAGAAATACATTCACACACCTAAGTGAAAAAAACGCAATTGAAGAGGGTCCCACACAAAAAGGCTCCCCTGATGCAGGTTTGAGGTCAATGGATTTTTTTTCCCCCTTAGACTTAATAATGTATTGACGGCTCAGATCGCTCATGCACTGCACCTCGCATTCAAGTAGGGAGCCTCCCACATGAAGAGGATCTATTCACAAACACACAAACGCAGCGATCTAACACCGAATTTCTGTTGAAAAAGTATGAAAGCTGTACCGCATTAAAACAGGAAGGATTGTCTCAGGGGTGATTTGTTTGAGAAATTAAGGTATTTATTCTATTTTTCGTACCATGCATGCATTTTGAAACGCTAACTGCACGTTTTTTGGCTTTTAACAAAGAATCAATACGGTTTTACATCCATATCGATGAAGGATTTGGGGATTTAAGCATTTATTCACAAGAATTTTCACTGGAAAACCTCTGTTTACATCAGGCGGCGGCTAGCCACATTCACTAACAGACTAGCATTGTACTTCGACATATTTACGTAAAATAAACGCTAACTGCACGTTTTTTTTTTTGTTTGTTTTTTTGCTTTTAACTAAGAATCAAGACTGTTTTACATCCATATCTATAAAGAATTGGGGGATTTAAGCATTTATTCACAAGAATTTTCAATGAAAAAAGCTCTTTGTGATTCCACTCGGTCAGCTTTAACGACCTCAGCAACAATGCAGGCCCCCTATTTATCAGCCCCCCGCCCTGTGTCCCATCAATACATTATGAAGTCTATGCCTGATAAGAGAAATGCACTCACACACCCAGGTGAAAAAAACACAATTGAAGAGGGCCCCATAAAAAAGGCTCCCCTGATGCAGGTTTGAGGTCAATTGATTTTTTTTTAAGAGGAGACTGTCTCGTAAAAAAGGCTATTTCTTGTTCCCAGCAGGGACGCCAGGCCAAATAGGTCATTTTCAATGTGTTCAGGCCAAGATACCTTTCATACATGCCAGATATGAAAAAGACTGAAACTTGAATCGGGGAGTTTTAAGTCATTGACTGAATTTGGCGTGTTGCCAAAAATAAGGCCGACTTTGCTACACCGCCCAAGTCAGGCTTGTGAATGAAAACTCACCATTTTGATAACGTAACATCTCATATGTCTCATGAACAGTGTCAGTAATTCTGAGGTGGTTCCAACTAACTCACTAGGGGCCAATGTCTCAAATGCCCACCCTTAGAAATCGACTAAAATTGCATATGTTTTCACATTCAATCCAAAATACCCGATTTCTTGTTGGGTTTGGAATATGGCTCCAAAAGACTTTTTCGTGGCACAAGGGATCAACTCCCCAAATTTAATCGCAATACGTTGAAAAAACCTAATAGGAGAGGCCTTTTTGAGAAATTCAAGGGGAATTTGTTGAGCAGTTTTTGACACAGTCGACTAACATGTATCTGCAAATTTTGGGGAATTTTCGAGCATGTTAAGGCCCCCACATTGGCTATTTTTATTTAACATGAAGAAATAAAAATAATAATAGAGTAATAACAATAACAATCCTTAGCATTACAATAGGGCTCTCACACCACTTGGTGCTTGGGCCCTAGTAATATCGGAAAATATCATTATCAGTTTTAAACCTGTATGTATGCTGGGTTATAAATTAATATACAGTGCAAGCCTGCAGCCTTTGTGGATGGGTTAGCACTGCAGCCTAGCTTAGAATGACTTCTAGATGTCTCCAAACTAAGATGCTTGATATTTGTTAATTGAGGGAAAGACCCTAATCACTCATGGTGCACAAAGAAAATCAAAAAATAATGAATTATAAACTCACCACATAACTACAGTTTTACCGGAAAGAAATAGTCACTAAGAAAAGTAATAAAACACATTTATCGTCAAAAATATATATGCAAAAGCCCAGCAAAATGCATCTTGCGAAATGTCACTCATTGGCTTTGTCCTATGATTGCCTGTCTGTAACCACTGTGTGAGCCATATGTGATATGGCGGTGCCTTATTGACTCTCAGGAAGCAAGGAGGCACAAAAAAAAATTTGGGCAGTTTTTGCCAAAAAAGTACAGTTATGCCAAAATCTTTCCAGCTCATTTCCAATGGCCCTATTTGCCATTCATTTCAATTGCAAGAACACTTTTCACTCCAATTTATTTCCAACCGAACCAGAAAAACTCTACATTTTAGCATTGTCACATCGTAACTTTTCCCGAGGTGAATGAAAAAAAATCCATTAGAAGTTTGCGACAGTGGCCGCCATCTTGCATCTGTGAAGTTTTACACGCTCTCTCTGCTGCAATAATCAATTTTGATCACAATTATATTGCACCACGACAAGTGTAGAAGGTGTGGATGTAAAAAATTTGGGGGGGGGGGGGGGGGGGGGGGGGTTCATCAAAAAAATCCTTTAATGGTTTAGGAATAAAAATATATGCAACAAGTCATGTTTGAATCGACCACATAAAAGGGTAAAAAAACCAGATCATTTTCACCCGATTCCGATCCTCTGAAAAATGGCGCAATCGGCCCAATTTCTAATCATGTGATCGGATCGGGACATCTCTTATGAATTGAATGTGGTCCTAGTGAGTCAACCAAAGAGCTATTCAAGTCTGGTGAAAATTCTTCTAGTTTTGATATCGCAATATGGCGAAAAACACTCAGGTGACTTGAAGTTCCGCTCTGAGGCCCCTAATTTGGCCAAATCCCAAAATTGTCCGCCACGCATGTGTGATAAATCATTGGAAAGCTTAAAATCTCAATTTTCTGGGGGAAAAAAAAATTTGAACAGGAGGGATTTTTTAAAATGTTTTTGTAAATAGCAAAACCCAATCTGGAGGTGAGAACACGCGAGAGCAGAATTACAGACGTCCTTTAACCTATCCTATTGTCCTATCCTTTAACGAGATATTATCGCATACTTACCTTGTTTCGATCCCAAAACTCCATGTTGCATGTATCACTGAGTGTCGAGCCACAGCTGTGAATGGCCACAGCTGGAGTTTGGGGGGATTTTATGGGTGAAATATGGTCATATAACAAGGGTCGCAATGCAGAAATCGCAGACCTCAAGGAGTGGTCGAGATGTTCTTTTTCATATATTTACCCTTTAAAACGCTTTTTTTTTTTTTCTTTGTTTGGATCGATTATTTATCATCTAACGAATCGGAAAAAATGCGACAGTAACAAAAAAAAAAAAAATACAATGAAGCGATAGTTACGAGGTACATATCCGTGACTTTTTTACAGACGCCATTTTTTCCATTGTGACGTCATTTGTTTAAAAGTTTAAAATATGCGAGTGAATAATTTTTTTTAAGTCTTTTTTTTTTTTTTTTTTTAACAAAATATTAGACATCAATTAATGATTCCAAGCTAAAAATGACAGACCTTTTGAATGATAAATTACCTTCGTTTTATGGCTGGGTTGAAACAAAAGCGATTGCGCGACGTCTGTAAAACGGGTAAAACGGACAAATTAAAAATAGTTCGGGAGCTTAATGCGCCATGAATCTGCTATGGCAGCATATAGACATATTGTTCTATCAAACACAACAGTTCTTTTGGCTTTAAATACAGCAGTGTCTTTTAAAGAGGAGTGCAAGAGCAGAAACTGCTTTTTCAGTCTTCTCTGTGTTTTACGCCATATATATCACAAAATATAAAAAAAAAAACCAAAAAATCGCAATGTCATTTTTTTCCAATCTTGTTCAGCCCTACTCTAAACAGTACAGTACTGTAACATGTTTGGAACTTTAAAAAAAAAAAAAAAATCGGTATCAGATCGGGACTCGGTATCGGGTGATTCTCAAAGTCAGGTGATTTGGACTGGTGTGCAAAATATGCGATCGGGACATTCCTAATTTGAATGTTACGTCATTTTGTAAGAGTCATGTTGGAGGGGCGAATGGAAGCGCCGGCGCAAATGATTTGCGTCTTTCAATGCGTGTGTTTTTGACTACCCTGTCTGATTGGGCCCTTATGTCAGCCAGAGGCAGACCTGACACTCCATGAATCACGGCTTGGGCCCGAAAGCCTGCTGTGAAACATTAAGGGGCAAATTCGGTGTGAACCGTGAATGAGATCTTTTTAACTGCGTGGAAGGATCCGTATCCCAAACTAAAGAGAGATTTTTTTAACACTATTAAGGCAGGAACCACTTCCACCAACCAAGAGGGGAGACGCACCGTGACTCTTGGCATCTACAAGATCACATTTCAAGTGGAAGAAGATCAAAACAAGGTAGCTTACGGGCTCTTTTCGGTGGATGACCCTGTTCTGGACTCCGCTATCCCGTTCAATCAAACGCTGACAGGAAGGAAAACAAGCGAGTGTACACAAACTGCAAGCATATTCTCCAGGTGTGCTGGGGGCATGTCATTAAAGTTCTCAGAAGCGAGAAGAAATAGGCCAAGCAATTCCTTTCAAAGGACTTTTACTGACATTCACTTCTCATCTGGAACTGGAAGATGAGCATTTGCAGCTAGCCCTTCTAGTATAAGTGAATTGGACGTCTATTGTTGTCAATGGCAGGCAGTGAGTTCATTTTGCGTTACTTACATAATGTTTTAAGATACTTAACGGTCACTCTCTGTAAATTTTGGTCAATTTTTTGGCATTTGCGGGCTACTTCCTATTGCTTTTGGAGCATTTCCAGGTTCCTTGCTGTTGGTTTGTGAGCATTTTTGGGTCACTTCCTTCAACTTTCCTCCAACTAAAATAGAACTACAGTGATCCCTTGTTTTACCGCGGTTAATGGGGACAACCCCACTCTGCAAAAATTGTAAATCCACCATGTAGATGCGGAGCTTATTCACATTAAAAAAAAAAAAAATGTGTGTGTTCAATGTATTTATTCAGATTTAACAGCAATGGAAACTGATGCATATGTCTTTCCCGTTTTTTCCCAAATGTATAATAAAATAAAACAAAATAAAAAAATAAACCTTTATATGTACAGTGTATCACAAAAGTGAGTACACCCCTCGCATTTCTGCTGATATTTACGTATATCTTTTCATGGGACAACACTGACAAAATGACACTTTGACACAATGAAAAGTAGTCTGTGTGCAGCTTATATAATAGAGTTCATTTATTATCCTCTCAAAATAACTCAAAATATAGCCATTAATATCCAAACCCCTGGCAACAAAAGTGAGTACACCTCTTTGAAAAAATGTATATCCCTAAATGTCCAATTTGAGTACTGCTCGTCATTTTCCCTCCAAAATGACATGTGTCGTTACAGGAGTGCTGTCAGCATTGCTACAGAGATTGAAAAGTTGGGGGGGGTCAGCCTATTAGTGCTCAGACCATACGCCGCATTCTACATCAAATCGGTGTGCATGGCTGTCACCCCAGGAGGAAGCCTCTTCTAAAGACGGTACACAAGAAAGCCTGCAATCAGTTTGCTGAAGACATGTCCACAAAGCACATGGATTATTGGAACCATGTCCTATGGTCTAATGAGACGGGCATTAATTGATGTTAATATTTTGTTTAAAAAAAAAACATTTTAAAAACGACTAAAAAATTATTCACTCGCGTAACTTTTAAGCAAATGACGTCACAATGAAAAAAATGGTGTCTGTAAAAAAGTCACGGACATCTACTTCATAACTATCGCTTAATTGTTTGTTTGTTTGTTTGTTTTTTGTGACTACCCTTCATTTTAGATGATAATCGATCCAAACAAAGAAAAAAAAAAGTTTAAAAGGGTAAATCTATGAAAATGAAAATCTCGACCACTCCTTGATGTCTACGATTTCTGCATTGCGACCCTTGTAATATTACCATGTTTCACCTGTAAAATAGCCCAAAAATCCGGCTGTGGTCATTCACAGCTGTGTCTTGACACTCGGTGAGACATGCTACACGGCGTTTTTGGATCGAAATAAGATAAGTACGTGATAATATCTCATTAACTCATTTTCTCATGTCGTAAAAGAACGTAAAAGATGTATAAATACGTCTTTGGGACACTGAAACAATTAAAACTAGCCCTCAGGACTCAACGAGCCCGAGGGCGAGCGTATCGATTTCTCCAATTTCTTAGCAGGGAACCTATCGATTTCTCCAACTTCTTTTCAGTGTTTTTTTTTTTTGGGATGCTAAATACATTTGGCCTACGCTTCGACATAATGTCAAAAAAGCAAGGGTCCTTTTCATTTGCCATGAAAAAAGAATAATACAAGAAAATAAGACATATCAACCACCTAATAATAATAATAATAATTTCTCCAATTTCTTTTTGGTGATTTTTATGGGGCTAATTAGTTTTTTTTTTTCCCTTCCAGGAGGAGTCGGTCTCATAAAAAAGGACATTTCCTGTTCCCAGCAGGGGGCGCCAGGCCTGATGGGTTATATTTCAATGAAGTCGAGTTCAGGCTGAGATACATCATGTACATGCCAAATATGAAAAAGATTTAACGTTGTATCGGGGAGTTATTAGTCATTTTCTGAATTTGGCGTTTTGTATCGTGGAGTTATTCGTCATTTTCTGAATTTGGTGTTTTGTCAAAAAAACCTTTTTTCTCCAACAGATGAAGTAGCAGAGTGTAAAGCAACAGCCTTAATGAGTCAAAGCAGTTCTTCACTGCTGTCCTCAGATGAAGCAAATTATCCCTACTATATTTCATTGAAAAGTACATAGTATTTTTTTCTCCCACAGAAGTAGTTTTATCCCTCATATATTTCATCGAAAAATACATAGTATTTTTTTTCTTCCACAGAAGAAGTAGCAGAGTGTGAAACCTAACCCTAACACACAAAAAAATAAAAATCAAAAAAACGCCCCGCACAGGTCAGGCACGTGAATGAAAAGTCACCATTTTGATATGTGCAAATTTTGGTGAGTTTTCGAGCATGTTCAGAACTTCAAACTGGCCATTTTCATTTGCCCTGAAGAAGCCCTAACCCTAAACCCTAATCCCCAAATAAGCCCGATTTTGGTACTCCGCCCAGGTCAGGCCCGTGACTGAAAACTAACCATTTTGATAACTTAACATCTCATATGTCTCACGAAGAGTCTCACCAATTTTGAGGAGAATTCAACTAACTGCCTCGGCGCAATGGTCTCAAACATGCGCCCTGGTTTTAAACAAAAATGGCATGTTTTTCAATATTCAATCCAAAATACCCGATTTGCTTTTGGGTTTGGAATATGATGGATGCAAGAGACTTTTTGATGCATTTTTACACAAGGTATGGACTCCCCAAATTTCATCGCTCTACGTTGAAAAAAACCTAAATGGAGAGGCCTTTTTTACAAATTCCAGGGGGCGCCACTGAGCCATTTTTTGATATTTTTTCACAATGTTTCCAAATTATCGAAATGTTCGCGAATAGGCATGTTTGTGCAAATTTTGGTGAGTTTTTGAGCATGTTAAGACCTCCAAATGGGCGATTTTCATTTGCCATGAAAAAAGAATAATAATAATCCTTAGCATCACAATAGGGCCTTTGCACCATGTTGGTGCTCGGGCCCTAAATAGAACGTATTTATACGTTTTTGGGAGCAAATGAGTTAAAGGGTTAATTCCGACTTACCAGGAAATCTGGGTTACATCGCCAGCGCAGGAACGGAACTCGTTTGTAAACTGGATACTACCTGTATTTCAGGTTTTCATGAATATATCCTGAAAATCTTCAAAGGCATAGTTAGCTTAGCTTAGCCTCATGGGAATCACACAGAATTGTCATTGAAGACCTCAGAAACCATAACAAAGCAATTCCTTTCCAAAGCAGTTTTATTAACATTGACTTCTCATCATGAGAAGGAGTGTGCACTATGAACCTGCACGATTCTTTTGGTTCTGAAATGACAACATCCAAGATCACCTTATGGTGGAATCACCTCAATTCTTGCGCAAACCCCCCAACGTGGCTCACCAGAGCGAGGTCAGTTTTCAATGCTGTGCCAAAATAGAGCAGTCGTTTGACAGAGATGTGGTGAATCCGCTTCAACAGGACCAGACGTTGACGGAGCAACCCGACCCCGAACGACTCCTTCGTGAACTCACCGGTCTGCTCCAAGAGGAAACATTCTCCTCTTCCAAAGAAAAAGGAAGATCAAAAACACGCACGCATGTCAAAAGGAGGAAAAAAACTGGCTTGACGAGCATCTTCTCGGACGCTTTCGAGTTCGACCGCCGCCACCTCCCAGCTACGGACCCCTGAGACTACATGTAAAGATGTCTAGGTATTAAAATGAAAAGGCAGCCAGTGTCTGACCTGAAGGTCCAAATGCACACGGGGTCACCGCGAGCAAGAGAAATGGTAGCTCCAACCTCTGGCCCCTGTCCGACAGCGGCGAGATTGACGAGGGGGAGCTTGGTCAAAAGACTCACAGGAGAAAAATAAACACATCCGAAGGCTTTAACTGACTTAAAGAGATGACCCTTCTCCTGTCAGACGGGTTCCCAAAGATGGGCGAGCCAGGGTGTGTTGTGCCAGAGTTAAACCATAAGCGTGACTGACCCATGGTGACTACCTCCACGCAACGGCAAACACATGTTAAGACTAGAGGTTGACCGATAGATAGTAACATCGGCCATCGGCTGATTAACGAGAAAAAAAAGAAAGACCTATAAAAATAAAGATTTTGATCAGACATCTGTGTAGGCAACTGTGGCCGCCGCTAACTGACCGTAGGACCCGGGAAGGATCCTGCGGCAGCTTGAAGGCGGGCTGCTAAAGATGCTTCCGCTGTAGGCGCACTATCCTATTCCCCTCACTATCCACTCGCGGGGGCCTTCGCGGGGGCCTGCGCTTGTCAGTGACGTTCCTTATTCTCGCTGTATGAATATACAACTTTAGCATTTGTTAATAATACGCTCTGTGTGTTGTATCATCCATCGATTTTCCTTTTTAAATGAGCACTTTTAAGCGAACGCAAGAAGTAACAACGGGAACATTTTTAAACAGGCATTTCACGGGAGAGCATTTCGACTCTTCGGCCAATCATATAGCGAGAGCGAGTGGATAGTGAGGGGAAGAGGATAGTGAACCTACACCGGCTGGCCTGTTTTGTAAATATTGGTAGATTTTTTTTCTTTTATCTTGCATGGGAGAATGTGCTCGAAATATCCCCAAACCAACAAGAAGTGCCCTGATATCAACAGAACGTGTCCGCAGAATGTCCCCAAATTAACAGCAAGTGACCTGATATAAACAAGCCGTGTCCATGGAACGTCCCCAAATCAACAAGAAATTCACTTGATATCAACAAGGACGTGTCCCCCAAATGGTCCCCAAATCGACAGCAAATGACCTGATATCAACAGGTCGTGTCCCCAAAATGTCCCCAAATCGACAGCAAGTGACCTGATATCAACAGGTCGTGTCCCCGGAATGTCCCCAAATCAAAAGAAGGTGACCCGATATCAACAAGGACGTGTCCCCCGAAATGTCCCCAGATCAACTGAAATTTCACTTGATATCAACTGGAAAATGTCCCCAAATCGACAGCAAGTGACCTGATATCAACAGGTTGTGTCCCCGGTATGTTCCCAAATCAACAGAAGCTGACCCGATATCAAGAAGGACGTGTCCCCCGAAATGTCCCCAAATCAACTGAAAATTCACTTGATATCAACAGGAAATGTCCCCAAAGTGACCTCTTATGAACAGGGCGTATCCCCCAAGTGTCCCCAAATCAAAAGAAGCTGACCTGATATGAACAGGCCGTGTGTCCCCGAAATGTCCCCAAATCAACAGGAAATTCACTTGATATCAACAAGGACGTGTCCCCCAAAATGTCCCCAAATCGACAGCAAGTGACCTGATATCAACAGGTTGTGTCCCCGGTATGTCCCCAATTCAACAGAAGGTAACCCGATATCAACAAGGACGTGTCCCCCGAAATGTCCCCAAATCAACTGAAAATTCACTTGATATCAACAGGAAATGTCCCCAAGTGACCTCTTATGAACAGGGCGTATCCCCCAAGTGTCCCCAAATCAAAAGAAACTGACCTGTTATGAACAGTCCATGTGTCCCCGAAATGTCCCCAAATCGACGGCAAGTGACCTGATATCAACAGGCCGTGTCCCCGGAATGTCCCCAAATCGAAAGCAAATGACCTGATATCAACAGGCCGTGTCCCCAAAATGTCCCTAAACCGACAGCAAGTGACCTGATATAAACAGGCCGTGTCCCCGGAATGTCCCCCAGTCAACAGGAAGTGACTCGGTATCAAAAGGACTTGTCCCCAAAATGTCCTCAAATTAACAGGAAGTGACCTGATTTTAACAGGACGTGCCCCTCAAATGTCCCCAATTCAATAGGAAGTGACCCGATAGATCTGTACAGGTAGTCCCCGAGTTACGACAGACCCGACTTACGTGATTTCGACTGTACGACGCCTTTGTCTCGTTGTTTTATTATTTAATTTTTTTTTTTTTTTTTTTTTTTTTTTAAATAAATGTCAACTTGTGATTTTTTTTTTTTTTTTTTAATTTTGGTGCAGGAAGCGTAGAAAAGGAATCGAGCACATGCACAGACGCACCAGCCCACCCCAAACACGCACACACAGAGCAGCCGAGTGACACAGGTGACAGCCTGCGCGCACATTTGCTGCTTTTGAAGCATCCACAGCCGACGGCTGTATATAACCCCTTTTCTATTGCTTACTGTCCATTTTCAATTGTGGTCGAATACTCGGGGTGAGTATTCGAGTACTTTGAATTGCTTTTACTGAAAATGAGACAGATTTCATTTCATTTTATTTTGGTTTCATTCTGCAAGTGTTGATGTCATGACCAGCTGAATCAAGTCAGCAAACCACATGGACGTCTTACATCGTCATTTCAGAGCTTAGCTCACTGTCTAGCTAGGACTTAGCTCCAACGTCTTGGCGAGGACAGTACAATGACGTATAAGACATTTTTATGGATAGTTATTTTGAGATTCAGGGGGTATTTAAGGGTACTCAAAGGATTCATTCCGACTTATGCAGGAATCCGGGTGATGTCGCCAGCGCAGGAATGGAACTCATTTGTGAACTGGGGACTACCTGTATCTAGCACAGCAAAGCCCCATCTTAATTTCTCCAGAAACTGTTTCTAGTTCGAAATGATTCTTTGGAAATAAATTCTTTAAAAATCAAACAATGTGATTTTCTGGGGTTTTTTTTCCACATTCTGTCTCTCATGGTTGAGGCTTACCCACGTTGACAATTACAGGCCTCTCTAATCTTTTCAAGTAGGAGAACTTGCACAATTGGTGGTTGACTAAATACTTATTTGCTCCACTGTACAATCAAAGATGACACTCATGATGTTATTAAAGAGTTGTGAGGAGACTTGCCGTAAAAACGGCTTGATAATAAAAGCTTTGTGCACCCCTGCCAAAAACGCCTCCATTAAATACATTTTATTGATTGTCTGTCTTTTGTAAGATTGGGAATATCTGAATTGTTTCCTTGAAAGGCGGGCCAAGACATTACCTCATTGTTACTTGTAGCGGTCTTTACATAATTCACTGGGAGAACTGAGAGTTGGGAGGGGTGTTCCGGAAATTTGCTTTTCCTCTTGTGATGTTTTTAAAGAGTAGTGTTTTTAGAAAATTGTTCGTCCCTCACTGGTGAACCCAAAGTCACTTCTGTGGCAACGTTTACGTGGACAACAATTCTTTAATCCCATCAGTTTTCAAATTAAAACTATGATCGGATGCATACGAAAGTGTCATTCCATGTAATTGACTTTCCTATATATGAATTGAAAATGAAGACTTTGCCAGTTAAAAATGGCCTATAAAAGCAATAAAACAAGAAACATTTTTACAATGGGTCAAAACTATTTTTCAAACATATCATGTGATGAGCACCTTACAGACGGTCATTTGCTCTGCTTAGCCAAAACCACCTGAGGACAGAAGAAGCAAGATGGATATACTTCATTTTTTTCAAACCAAAGCGACAACAACTACTGAGCGACAACCAAGGATTGAAGATGTGCACCATGAAACGCCGAAAAGCACCACCAAAATGGTGAGCGGAGTTTCAGTTTGCCCCACTAAACACGTTCATTGTACAACAGAGCATACACTGCTGGCCAAAAGTATTGGCATCCCTGCAATTCTTTCAGATAATGCTCAATTTCTCCCAGAAAATGATTGCAATTACAAATGCTTTGGTTGTAATATCTTTATTTATTTAGCTTGCAATGAAAAAACACAAAACAGAATGGAAAAAAAATAAATCATTATCATTTCACACAAAACTCCAAAAATGGGCCGGACAAATGTATTGGCACTCTTTGAAAAATCATGTGATGCTTCTCTACTTTGTGTCATTAACAGCACCTGTTACTTACCTTTGGCACATAACAGGTGGTGGCAATAACTAAATCACACTTGCAGCCAATTAAAATGGATTAAAGTTGACTCAACCTCTGTCTTGTGTCCTTGTGTGTACCACATTGAGTATGGAGAAAAGAAAGAAGACCAAAGAACTGTCTGAGGACTTGGGAAAAATTGTGAGGAAGCATGGGCAATCTCAAGTCTACAAGTCCATCTCCAAAGACCTGAATGTTCTGGTGTCTACCGTGCGCGGTGTCATCAATAAGCGTAAAGCCCATGGCACTGTGGCTAACCTCCCTAGATGTGGACGGAAAAGAGAAATTTCAACGAAATATGGTGCGGATGGAAGAACCTCGACTAACATCCAAACAAGTTCAAGCTGTCCCGCAGTCCGAGGGTACAACCGTGTCAGCCCGTAATATCCGTCGGCGTCTGAATGAAAAAGGACTGTATGGTAGGATACCCAGTAAGACCCCACTTCTGGCCCAGAGACATAAAAAAGTCAAGCTGGAGTTTGTCAAAACTTACCTGAGAAAGCCAAAAACGATTTGGAAGAATGTTCTCTGGTCAGATGAGACAAAAGTAGAGGTTTTAGAGAAAAGGCAACATAGAGTTTACTGGGGAAAAAATGAGGCCTTCAAAGAAAAGAAAACGGTCCCTATAGTCAAACATGGCGGAGGTTCCCTGATGTTTTGGGGTTGCTTTGCTTCCTCTGGCACTGGACTGCTTGACCTTGCATAGCATTATGAAGTCTGAAGACAACCAACAAATTTTCCAGCATAATGTAGGGCCCAGTGTGAGAAAACTGGGTCTCCCTCAGAGGTCATGGGTCTTCCGGCAAGTCAAAAAGCACGAGAAAATTGTTTGAGAGAAAGCACTGGAGACTTCTAAAGTGGCCAGACCTGAATCCCATAGAACACCTGTGGAGAGATTTGAAAATGGCACCGTTCAAATATCAGAGTCCTGGAGCAGTTGACTAAAGAACAATGGTCTAAAATTCCAGCAGAGCTTTGTAAAAATCTCATTGATGGATAGCGGAAGCGGTTGTTCGCAGTTATTTTGTCTAAAGGCTGTGCTACCAAGTATTAGGCTGAGGGTCCCAATACATTTGTCCGGCCCATTTTTGGAGTTTCGTGTAAAATGTTTATGTTTTTTTTTTTTTCCATTCTCTTTTGTGTTTTTTCATTGCAAGCAAAATACAAGAAGATATTACAACCAAAGCATTTGTAACTGCAATCATTAGAAATTGAGCATTATCTGACAGAACTGCAGGGGTGCCAATGCTTTTGGCCAGCAGTGTATCAGCCAATGGCCGATCTTGGAAAAAGTCCATATATTGGCTGACCTTGACATCAAACCACTACGTGCACAGTAAATTCTGAGGGAAATGTTCTTCGACGCCATAAATTGGGACATGTTTCATCTCTACAGTGCCCTCCGTAATTATTGGCACCACTGGTTAAGATGTTTTTTAGCTTCCAATATTTTTTTTTCTAAATAATATGGGACCTTAATGGAAAAAAAGAGAAAAATCCAACCTTCAATACAAGTGCATTTATTCAGCGGGGGAAAAATCCCACATAAAGAAATAATTATTTGACATCAAATAATGTGTGTCACAATTATTAGCACCCCTGGTGTTAATACTTTGTACAACCCCCTTTTGCCAACAAAACAGGACCTAATCTCCTATAATTTTTCACAAGATGGGAAAAGACAGAAAGAGGGATCTTCAGCCATTCCTCTTTCCACAATCTCTCTAAATCATCCAGAGACCTGGGTCCTTTCCTCTTCAGCTCACCCCGCAGGTTTTCAATGGGGCTGAGGTCTGGGGACTGAGATGGCCATGGGATGAGCTTGATTTTGTGTCTGGTGAACCATTTCTGTGTAGATTTGGCCGTATGTTTAGGGTCATTGTCTTGCTGAAAGACCCAGTGACGACCCATCCTCAGCTTTCGGGCAGAGGGCAACAGATTTTGATTTAAAATGTCCTGGTATTTCACAGCATTCATGATGCCATGCACCCTAACAAGGTTCCCAGGGCCTTTGGAAGCGAAACAGCCCCAAAGCATCACTGACTCACCCCCATACTTCACAGTAGGTATGAGGTGCTGTCTACACGCCAACAAGCCCTTTCCTTACTCACAATCATAAACGCAAATGTCTGGAGTTCGCCAAGCGATATTGGGGCTTCAACTGGGACTGTGTGCTTTGGTCAGATGAGACCAAGATTGAGCTTTTTGGCAACAAACACTCTAAGTGGGTCTGGCGTGCCACGAAAGATGCGCATGCTGAAAAGCACCTCATACCCACTGTGAAGTATGGGGGTGGGTCAGTGATGCTATGGGGCTGTTTCGCTTCCAAAGGCCCTGGGAACCTTGTTAGGGTGCATGGCATCATGAATGCTTTGAAATACCAGGACATTTTAAATCAAAATCTGTTGTTGGGTGAGCTGAAGAGGAGAGGACCCAGGTCTCTGGATGATTTAGAGAGATTGTGCAAAGAGGAATGGCTGACGATCCCCCTTTCTGTCTTTTCCCATCTTGTGAAACATTAGGAGATTAGGTGCTGTTTTGTTTGGCAAAAGGGGGTTGTACAAAGTATTAACACCAGGGGTGCTAATAATTGTGACACACATTATTTGATGTCAAATAATTATTTCTTTATATGGGATTTTTTTCCCCACTGAATAAATGCACTTGTATTGAAGGTTGGATTTTTCTCTTTTTTTCCATTAAGGTCCCATATTATTTAGAAAAAAAAATATCGGAAGCTAAAAAACACATCTTAACCAGGGATGCCAATAATTATGGAGGGCACTGTATTTCCGGTAAATTCGTGTCGATTTCACTCAAAGGACCACGACCCAAAAACTACGCGCAGCCTGACCTCAGATGACCGTCTGTAGATCTGACAACGGGTCACACGCGTTCATGTTTGGGCTGTACAGCAATGGAAATTGCTCAGGGCGTCGGATTGAACCGTTATCAATCGGAGTAGAAAAATAAATGTGAAAACGAGCCTCGCGTCGGATGAAAACCTACCGCGTAAATACACCTGCTGTGGTGGAACCCAACAGGCTCTTTTTAGAAAAGCCCTTTGTATTTTTAGAGGTAATAAATGTAGGTTAGAGGGAAGCCGCTAGCGCATCGCCAGACGGGTTCATATTTCACTCCCGTACGCCACGGCTACCGTCGGGACAGCACAGGACATAAAACTGGCCTGACACATGAATGAGAGCATCATCCAAATTGAGGCACCGAACCAAGCGTCCAGTTTCTAAGGCATAAATTGTGAAATATCTGCAGAGTATCAGGGTTGTCACAAGGACACATGTACAGGTAGTTCCCAGGTTACAAACGAGTTAAGCTGGCGAAAAAACCTGAATTGCCACGTAAATTGGAATTAATCCTTAAAAAAAAAAAAACTATTAGAAAAGTCTTTTTATTTTATGAGTATTTAGTATCTAGTAGACATCATCGATGACGTAAATGTGTCGACGGGCAAAACATACCGTCGACGGGTAATGACGGGTTAAAAAAAAAAATTACATGCGGATAAAGTTTAGAACGGCGGGCGCTCGCGATACAAGTGGTTGTTACTGGCACCCCCAAGTGGGGCGCTGTTATTTCACTGTGACCGGCGTTGTCAGATTGAGCAAAGAGGAAGAAAGTGGGCGAGCGAGCGAGAGAGAGGGAGCGAGATCAGTGAGTTGGAAAAGTGCTCGGGTAGCGCCGAGTTGAGTGGCTTCATCCCCCACGTTTTTGTTTTGGTCAGTAAAAGTATCCATAAAGAGCCATCCGACGCCTCTCGGTGTTTTTATGCACGCCGCCGCCTTCCTGAGGAGGAAATCGGACGAACCCGGACCAACCGACGACAACGAGCCAAGTGAATCGCCAGTGAGGAGTTGAAAACACTGCCAATTTCCAAAAAGGGCAGAGTTGGTAACACGTGAGAGCGGCATAAGGCCAAAAAAGCGGACTAGAATAGCCAGAGCCTGGAATTATTTCAAGGAAAATATGGAGGGTGCCACTTTGTGTACTCTTTGCTAAGCTGAGCTCGCATACCACAGTAGCACGTCGGCTATGAACGAACACTTGAAGCGCCGTCACGCAAGTGTAGTTTTCAAAGACAACAAGAAACAACAAGCTAGCGGATTGTAAGTCCATACAACTTTATAACGATTTTTTAAATGGAAGTTGCCTTTATGTGCATCGTATGAACGTGCATTTTTATTTAATAAAATAATTAATATAATTATTAAGGCTGTCAAAATTATCGCCAGCAGCATTTGATCTCATTGTTTGTGATTTATTATTGATATTTGTTATTTATTTCTACGTTAATAAAGAATGTAAGTGTTCCAAAATGTTTTTTGTGAATTAATAAGCTTCAACAAAAATTTAATTATTGAGGTAGTAAAAAAATATATATATAAGTCTATATATATGTATATATATATATATATATATACAGTGCCTTGCAAAAGTATTCGGCCCCCTTGAACCTTGCAACCTTTCGCCACATTTCAGGCTTCAAACATAAAGATATAAAATTTTAATTTTTTGTCAAGAATCAACAACAAGTGGGACACAATCGTGAAGTGGAACAAAATTTATTGGATAATTTCAACTTTTTTAACAAATAAAAAACTGAAAAGTGGGGCGTGCAATATTATTCGGCCCCTTTACTTTCAGTGCAGCAAACTCACTCCAGAAGTTCAGTGAGGATCTCTGAATGATCCAGTGTTGTCCTAAATGACCGATGATGATAAATAGAATCCACCTGTGTGTAATCAAGTCTCCGTATAAATGCACCTGCTCTGTGATAGTCTCAGGGTTCTGTTTAAAGTGCAGAGAGCATTATGAAAACCAAGGAACACACCAGGCAGGTCCGAGATACTGTTGTGGAGAAGTTTAAAGCCGGATTTGGATACAAAAAGATTTCCCAAGCTTTAAACATCTCAAGGAGCACTGTGCAAGCCATCATATTGAAATGGAAGGAGCATCAGACCACTGCAAATCTACCAAGACCCGGCCGTCCTTCCAAACTTTCTTCTCAAACAAGGAGAAAACTGATCAGAGATGCAGCCGAGAGGCCCATGATCACTCTGGATGAACTGCAGAGACTTACAGCTGAGGTGGGAGAGTCTGTCCATAGGACAACAATCAGTCGTACACTGCACAAATCTGGCCTTTATGGAAGAGTGGCAAGAAGAAAGCCATTTCTCAAAGATATCCATAAAAAGTCTCCTTTAAAGTTTGCCACAAGCCACCTGGGAGACACACCAAACATGTGGAAGAAGGTGCTCTGGTCAGATGAAACCAAAATTGAACTTTTTGGCCACAATGCAAAACGATATGTTTGGCGTAAAAGCAACACAGCTCATCACCCTGAACACACCATCCCCACTGTCAAACATGGTGGTGGCAGCATCATGGTTTGGGCCTGCTTTTCTTCAGCAGGGACAGGGAAGATGGTTAAAATTGACGGGAAGATGGAAGCAGCCAAATACAGGAACATTCTAGAAGAAAACCTGTTGGTCTCTGCACAAGACCTGAGACTGGGACGGAGATTTATCTTCCAACAGGACAATGATCCAAAACATAAAGCCAAATCTACAATGGAATGGTTCAAAAATAAACGTATCCAGGTGTTAGAATGGCCAAGTCAAAGTTCAGACCTGAATCCAATGGAGAATCTGTGGAAAGAGCTGAAGACTGCTGTTCACAAACACTCTCCATCCAACCTCACTGAGCTCGAGCTGTTTTGCAAGGAAGAATGGGCAAGAATGTCAGTCTCTCGATGTGCAAAACTGATAGAAACATACCCCAGGCGACTTGCAGCTGTAATTGGAGCAAAAGGTGGCGCTACAAAGTATTAACGCAAGGGGGCCGAATAATATTGCACGCCCCACTTTTCAGTTTTTTATTTGTTAAAAAAGTTTAAATTATCCAATAAATTTTGTTCCACTTCACGATTGTGTCCGACTTGTTGTTGATTCTTGACAAAAAAATTAAAATTTTATATCTTTATGTTTGAAGCCTGAAATGTGGCGAAAGGTTGCAAGCTTCAAGGGGGCCGAATACTTTTGCAAGGCACTGTGTATATACATATATATATATATATATATATATATGTAGGATTAGTCGACTAATCGTAAAAATAGTCGTCTGACTAATCGGGAGGAAATTAGTCGTTTGGGACAGCCCGAGAAAAGATATGAACTAACTTTAATCTTTCTTTTGGTGGGTCCCACGTTTATATAGCAATAGAACAGAATTTTCGGTGGGCCTTGCAAAATCAGTCAAAATCAAGTAAATCGGCCGGGATCGAAGAGGGCTGCACCGGTGAAAATGGCTGGGAGTGAATGAGTTCATGAAGTTTGGTGAATGCCAATCTTGGCATTTTCACACAAACACATGACAAGATGTGGCTGCCTACTTGCCAATAATCAAGCTGGCGATTAGATTAGCAGTCCCGGGAGATCATGGGGTGCAGAGTATAAAAGAGTGTTGAAAAACTAAGCAGATACCAACGCGTGCGAATCATCTCCACAAACAGTTCGACATAAGACACGGAGAGACTAGCAAGCCGTTATTTTTTTTTTTGTATATATATATATATTTCCAGACGACATGTCGGGACAACACTTGTGTGCAGGGCTCACTCCTGACCTTTGGAAATGACAGTCCTTTATATGGGTTTCCCTCCTGACGGAAGAGTGGCACTAACGCAGTCGTAACACGGGCCCGCAACGCCGGCGAGAGAAAGCGGAGGCGCGCGGGAGGACGGCCCGGTCGGGAATGCAGAGGAGAGTAGCGGGGAAGGTGGGAGGGGTGTAAGGGGACATTCATTCATCTTCGGTTGTTGTTGTTATTTGCCGCTTTGAAGCCGGACGGGGGGCTCGGCGGTGGGATCTAGCATGCTGGATGGAGTACAGTGAGGGAAGGAAAAGGGTGCGAGGGGCTCGCTGCATGCCTTTCTCATTAAGGGGAGAGAGAGAGAAGAAATGCGAGAAACAAAGCTGGATGGTTCGTCACAGATTGGATTGCATCAATAGTGACTAGAGTTCGGAACCTCAAGATATGATTTCAATACAACGCTCACAATAATGATAATCTCATGATATGGCAAGACAACAATTATCAGGAACTCATTCTAGGATACGACCCCAAGCAAAAAGTATGGAATCACTAGTCTCGGACGAGCACTCACTCAGACATTTTATCATGTAGAACAAACCCAGATAAAAAGCTTTAAAAAAAAAAATAAGGAACGAGTTCAAAAGAGCAACTCTTTAGCATTCAGAAACGCTAAAAGATATGAATAAAAATATTGTGGTGGTCAGTAAATGTTACTTTTACAGAGCAAATGCAGGGAAATATATATGGAATCACTCCATTCTGAGGAGAAAAAAATGTGGAATCATGAGAAACAAACAAAGAAATAACAATCAAAACATCTCTAGTATTTAGTAGCAACACCGCTGGCTTTTATGACAGCTTGCAGTCCCCGAGGCATGGACTTGATGAGTATTCTTCATCAGTTTGGTGCCAATTCTCTTTGATTGCAGTTGCCGGATCATCCTTGCAGGTCGGAGGCTTGCTGTGGACCATTTTCTTCAATTCCCACTACAAGATTTCAATAGGGTTGAGATCTGGGCTATTTGCAGGCCATGGCATTGACTGGATGAGTCTTTCTCAAAGAAGTGCTTTAACAGTTTTAGCTCTGCGCCATGATGCATTGTCATCTTGGAAAATGATAAACATATTTTCAATTGAAGGGATAAGAAAGCGGTCCAAATTTTCAATGTAAATTTGTGCATTTATTGAAGATTTAACCACAGTGCCCTTGCCTGACACGCAGCCCCATAGCATCAAGGACTTAGGGAATTTTGGTTTTCTTCAGGCAGTCGTTTTTGTAAATCTCACTGGAACAGCACCGAACAAAAGTTCCAGCACCATCACCTTGTCAAGAGTCAAGAATCTGCATTGGACAAGGTGATGACGCTGGAAACTTTGTCTGGTGCTTTTCCAGTGAGAGTTACAAAGAAGACTGTCTGAAGAAAAACCTAAAATTCCTTCAGTCCTTGATGATATGGGGCTGCATGTCAGGCAAAGGCACTGTGGTTGAAATTTTAGACAGCTTTCTTATCACTTCAATTGAAAATGTTTGTCATTTTCCAAGATGACTATGCATCATGCCATTGAGCTAAAACTGTTAAAGCATTCCTTGGAGAAAGACTCATCCAGTCAATGTCAAGGCCTGCAAATAGCCCAGATCTCAACCCTATAGAAAACCTGTGGTGGAATTTGAAATAAATGGCTCCGACCTGCAAGGATGATCTGGCAACTGCAATCAAAGAGAGTTGGCACCAAATTGATGAAGAATATTCATCAAGTCCATGCCTCAGAGACTGCAAGCTGTCATAAAAGCCAGAGGTGGTGCAACTAAATACTAGGGATGTGTTTTGATTGTTATGTCTTTGTTTGTTTCTCATGATTCCATATTTTTTTCCTCAGAATGGAGTGATTCAATATACAGTGCCCTCCATAATTATTGGCACCCCTGGTTAAGATGTGTTTTTTAGCTTCTAATATTTTTTTAATTCAAATAATATGGGACCTTAATGGGAAAAAAAAAGAAAAATCCAACCTTCAACACAAGTGCATTTATTCAGTGGGGGGAAAAATCCCACATAAAGAAATAATTATTTGACATCAAATAATGTGTGTCACAATTATTAGCACCCCTGGTGTTAATACTTTGTACAACCCCCTTTTGCCAACAAAACAGCACCTAATCTTCTCCAATAATGTTTCACAAGCTTGATTTTGTGTCCGGTGAACCATTTCTGTGTAGATCTGGCCATATGTTTAGGGTCATTGTATTGCTGAAAGACCCAGTGACGACCCATCTTCAGCTTTTGGGCAGAGGGCAACAGATTTTGATTTAAAATGTCCTGGTATTTCAAAGCATTCATGATGCCATGCACCCTAACAAGGTCTCATCCGACCACATGACCTTCTCCCATTGCTCCTCTGGATCATCCAGATGGTCAATGGCAAACTTCAGACGTGTCTGGACATGCACTGGCTTCAGCAGCGGGACCTTGCGTGCGCTGTAGGATTTTAATCCATGACGGCGTAATATGTTTCCAATGGTTTTCTTCGAGACTGTGGTTCCAGTTCTCTTCAGGTCATTGACCAGATCCTGCCGTGTAGTTCTGGGCTGATCCCTCACCTTCCTCATGATCAGTGGTGCCCCACGATCTTGCATGGAGCCCCTGAACGAGGCAGATTGACCGTCAACTTGAACTTCTTCCATTTTCTAATAATCGCTAAAACAGTTGTTACCTTCTCACCAAGCTGCTTGCTTATTTTCCTGTAGCCCATCCCAGCCTTGTGCAGGTCTATTATTTTATCCATGATGTCCTTACACAGCTCTTTGGTCTTGGCCATTGTGGAGAGGTTGGAGTTTGTTTGTTTGAGCATGTGAACAGGTGTCTTTTATACAGGTAATAAGTTCAAACAGGTGCAGTTACTTCCGGTAACGAGTGGAGAACAGGAGGGGTTCTTAAAAAACAACTAAGAGCTGAAATATTTACTAGTTGGTAATGTATCAAATACTTATTTCATGCAGTTAAATCCAAATTTATTATTTAAGAATTATACAATGTGATTTTCTGGATTTTTGTATTAGATTTCGTCCCTCACAGTTGAAGAGAACTTATGATACAAATTACAGACCTCTACATGGCTTGCAAGTGGGAAAACCAGTACAATCGGCAGTGTATCAAATACTTGTTCTCCCCACTGTACTTGCGGGGCGGGAATTTCTCCACAGCTGTGCTTCATGTCGCACACAGGCACACAGAGCTCGACCAATTCATTCCACAAGTGTTCGGAATAAATTAATTGCAAAACCGAAAAGGCGTGGTTCATAAAGGCGTATTGAACCGTACAGGGCGAACCCTACCGTTCGGCTTTGAACCGCAAATCGTTGCACTGCTAGCGTATACACGGTATCTAAAAGATGACCATGTTCATTCATGTTTTACGTTACCGCCATTTTGATCGGATCGTTGCTTAGCTTACTATCTCGACGTATCGATCCAGATCAACGTAACGTTACACCCTAGTAGTGAATGTTGTTACACATTTGTCTCTGTGCGGGAGGTCCCCCGCTCCCAGCCCCCCAAAAAAGTGATGAAATGCAAAATATTTATTCCGCTTGAAAAACCCATGGCCAACTAAGGACTCTAAAACAGGTGGCGCTCATTGTCCCCGCATCAGAAATAGATCCCTGTCCAAACAGACAGCAAGGACACGCACTCGCTTCACATCCGCGCCGCGAGTAAACGAGACGCTCCGTGCCTGAACCGGTAGCGTGGAACCACGCGATGAATGTAGAATATGTCCAGTGTTTACTTGTACGGCTGAAAAGGTGATATCTCCGAGACGGAGTGGATTGAAATGACAGACGTAGAGCAATAATAAGACGACCCCGTCTGCGGCGGCTCAATAACCCGTCTGGGGAAGTAGACCGTGTCTTACTTGAGTGGACAAAACAACCCGCAAACTATTATGCCCGCTTGTCTTCTGTGCGCGCGGGGTACACCCCCTCGCCCTGCACCTCCACCACACTTTCTTTTTTTAAAGCTGATTTTCTTGTCATCGTTTTGCAGGCACATATCCTCTCTCTCTTTCTCTCTCTAATCAAGCCCGCTGCCCAATTCATTCACCCCACTTCTGTCTGTCTGGCCTTCATTTCAGAGCTTCGACACTACCACCCTGACGCTAAGGTGTCTGGACAAGGAGACGAGCTGGAAAACACACACGCACACACAATCACAGACAGACACAGACCTACAGTGAAGTTGGAGCGCCCCCTGGCTTTCCTATAGATAATTAGGGCCTATGCTGTGTTGAAATGCCATTAGTTGATTTTAAAAATAAAGTCTGAACCCAAGTTAAAGAGCATATGACATGAGAGAAAAAGTCTTAAATGGCATTAATATGTGAATTAGAATCATATTTATAGACGATTCGACTATATACAACAATTTAGCAAAGCGCAGATGACGAGAAATTAAGTCTTTTAATGTGTTGATTAGCCACGCCTACCATTATAGGGCTTTAGCGTCCCCAACAGGTGAATGACGTCAGCGGTAGACTGGGCTCATCGGTTTTACTATTCAGCCCATTGAGGGGGAATTATTCAGAACGAGGAAAACGCGACGAAGAGAGCTGCAAAACGTCATTGTTTCAGTCTCTCTACTCCAATATTTTTACAGGATATTCTTTTTATCCAAGTATTTATCCCCAATAGCTATATAAATGGCTTGAGAAGGACCAGTCAGCCCGTCGAGGGGGAACTATTCACAACGAGGAAAACGCGACGAAGAGAGCTGCAAAATGTCATTGTTTCTGTCTCTTTACTTCAATATTTTTACAAGATATTCTTTTTATCCAAGTATTTTCCCCAATTGCTAAATAAACGGCATGGTCATGATACAAATAACGGTCTTGTGCTAAATGGAATATGAAATAGTAAAAATGCATTTATTCAGGACGACATGGCAAAATGACTCCATAATGGTCAAAACTGTCGACTTCACCTTTACTGTCGCACCTCCCGAACGATATTTTACGACACCTAAATCGGACATATGTCATTTCCCTTCCCCGGCTTCGGAGAATGTAAACAAACCAAAAGGCGTGACAGCTAGCCGACATGCTAACTCGAACCGAGTGATGTTTCAAAGCCTTCGAAGCGGATAGTTTGGGAGCGGGTTCGAAAGTTGCTCGGTCTAAAAATGTCTCTCATTTCACTTTCAACTGCGTCATGATTAGCACTGTTGGGTGCAGTTGATTGTGTCCTTTGCCGCCGCTCGAGACAGGAAGCCAAAGAAGTTACAGTTTCTGGGGTCGACAAAATGTTTTGCAAAAGTCCAACTGCTTGCCGAAGTGATTGTGCGTCCTCTTCCTTGTTATTTTATGAACAGTAACCCGCGTCAGGTTCTCAGCCAATCAGAGCTTACCAGTCAGAGCTAGCCAATCAGAGCTGGCTTCCGTTTCAACTAGACTCCTTCCGTTTTCACTATACTTTCACTCATACATACATACATTCTCCTCTCACGTTCATACATACTTTCCTCACATACATATATAATCACTTTTATACACATATATTTTATTTATAAAAACATACATTTCACAGACTAAAAATCTGTGAATGTGAGAGTAAACATGTATGAATATAAGAGTGAAAATGTATGAACGTGAGAGAGAAAATGTATAAACGTGAAAGTAAAAATATATAAATGTGAAAGTAAAAATGTATGAATGTGAAAGTAAAAATGTATAAACGTGAAAGTAAAATGTATAAACGTGAAAGTAAAATGTATGAATATAAGAGTGAAAATGTATGAACGTGAGAGAAAATGTATGAACGTGAAAGTAAAAATGTATAAATGTGAGAGTGAAAATGTATAAATGTGAATGTAAAAATGTATAAATGTGAAAGTAAAAATGTATGAATGTGAGAGTGAAAATGTATGAATGTGAAAGTAAATATGTATGGATGTGAAAGGAGAATGTATGCATGTGAGAGGAGAATGTATGTGTGTGAGAGGGCCAGAATGAAAAATGTCTTGTATGGCCCCTCATATGTAATAGCTGTATTAATATTTAACATAATACTAAACAAGATGTCTACTCACTTCCTCCTAAGTCCAATGGTCCCACTGTAGTCGGGCTTGTTTTGGCCAATATCCACGGTGAATGGAAATCTTTTGAAACTCCAAAAAGGCGCACACGCCTCTCCCTCATACAGAATGATTTTTCTGCAGCCATTTGGCTGGCGTGATGCGAAAAATAAACATATTAATCCGCAAAATCAGCTGAATCCTTCGTCCTCATACACAACAGTACGCTGTATAGCGAAGAGGACGTCTTCTACCGTACACGTCACAGCACCCTCCTCCTCAATGCAAGACCGAAGCCGGAAGTCACTCATTTTCATGGCGCGGGATTCAAAAAAACTAAATAAATATAGCGATCGCTTCCACACACATCCAAGCGGTCCATATCATTCAGGAGCATAAAATACCGCGTGTATTATGAAAGAAACATGCTTTTTTTTAAAAACATAACTGTGTTATGGTCAGATGAAACCAAAATAGAACTTTTTGGTAGAAACACAGGTTCTCTTGTTTGGAGGAGAAAGAATACTGAACTGCATCCGAAGAACACCATATCCACTGTGAAGCATGGGGGTGGAAACATCATGCTTTGGGGCTGTTTTTCTGCAAAGGGACCAGGACGACTGATCTGTGTAAAGGAAAGAATGAATGGGGACATGTATCGAGAGATTTTGAGTGAAAATCTCCTTCCATCGGCAAGGGCATTGAAGATGAGACGTGGCTGGGTCTTTCAGCATGACAATGATCCCAAACACACAGCCAGGGCAACAAAGGAGTGGCTTCGTAAGAAGCATTTCAAGGTCCTGGAGTGGCCTAGCCAGCCTCCAGATCACAACCCCATAGAAAATCTGTGGAGGGAGTTGAAAGTCTGTGTTGCCCAACGACAGCCCCAAAACATCACTGCTCTAGAGGAGATCTGCATGGAGGAATGGGCCAAAATACCAGCAACAATGTGTGAAAAGCTTGTGAAGAGTTACAGAAAAAGTTATTGCCGACAAAGGGTACATAACAAAGTATTGAGATGAACTTTTGGTATTGACCAAATACTTATTTTCCACCATGATTTGCAAATAAATTCTTTAAAAATCAAACAATGTGATTTTCTGTTTTTTTCCACATTCTGTCTCTCATGGTTGACATGTCCCATGTTGACAATTACAGGCATCTGTAGTATTTTCAAGTGGGAGAACTTGCACAATTAGTGGTTGACTAAATACTGATTTGCCCCACTGTATCCAGTTGTAGTGAAAATATCTAGCGATTTTCTTATGTGAAGGTTCAACAATGGATTTATCCGTATCTTGTAGATTCAAATATCCTTAAAGGGTTCATTCCGACTTACACTGAAATTCAGGTAACGTCGCCGGTGTAGGAATGGAACTCATTCGTAACCTGGGGACTACCTGCAATGTGTAATATGACACGTTTTTAGACAATATTTTACTATAAATAAAATATTATGGAGCTCAAACTGTTGATGAAAAAATATTGATGAGTCATTCTGCTATTTTAAGCTAGCTTTGTCAAATATCCTTCATTACCGTAATTCATAGCTTTCATGAGAATCTGATGAGAATCAAACGTTGTCCTTCTGCTCCAACATGGTGTCTTGCGACCTTTGCACGTTTTTTTTTTTTTCCGAGGGGGGGTAGATCAAAGGCAAAGAGCTACCCTTGCAAAAACATTTCGGCTCAGAACAGTTGAGACGTCTGTCAGTATAAGCCTTTCCCACCAGACCCGAACATCGTATACGGAGCGAAGAGCAACGCGACCGAGAGGCCGACGCTAATCCGCGCGCATATTGTTCATACGTGCCGGTTCCTCCTCTAGCTGTAGAAACGTGCGAGACGCCGCCGAGCGAGCACCCCTTTAAACCCCCGAGCTGCACAACACCATCACCTCACCCCCCGCCGGGCCAACCCTTCACCCCAAAAAACACTCAAGCTTCATCACAGAGGATTAACCGGAAACCTTGACACAAGCCATTGTTACAGAGGCAGAAGGGAGCTTGTGTGCTTTTGCCACCCTGTGTGGGTCTTCTTTATTTTGCCCCCCACTGAAGATTGTGAGACCGGGGTCCTCTCAGCCCTCTCACTAACCTCCCCGAAGCGCACACATTACACACAAGTTTCCGACCGCAGCGTTAGGAAAGTTGTTCCGAAGCAAAGAGACTGCCGCGCGAAAAGAAAGTGAAATGAAGGCGACGCATATCCAGGGCGGAGGGGGAAGAGTGCATGTGTGTTTTTAGGGGGTGGCTGCTGCTGTAAATCTTGATGTCACTGACAGGAAGACTGTTGCGGGCCATTACCATAAATCTGACAAACGCTAATTTGATGGGAGGCTGTATCTGTCTGCTAAAGGACCAGTCTAGACGCTCCTATTGAGGGGTCCTACAGCGTAGCGCTGTTTGTTTCCAACACCATCTGGATGTGGCACTAAGTGTCTGCTGTTATGGTTCACATACACACAAAAACAAGTGTACAAAGCACGCCGTTCTAAAGGCTTTGACATGTATATTGCCCGAACAACAGTACGGAATTCAACGTCGTCAACGAATCCACAACAGGTTATCTACCTGTACAGAAGTCAAAGAAATGCGACTCAAATGACACCGCAACGCCCCAAATAATAATAAAAATTTCCCCAAAACGAGGTTCACCAAAATCCGACTCTGAAATGCGCTGCAATCACTAGAAAATGATTCAAATTGTACAGAAAATGACACCGAAACGTCCCAAATGTACCAAATGTGACCCCAAAACCATGTTTCCTGAAATGCCCAAAAATCAACAGAAAATGGTTTACAATGTGACTCTGAAATTCCCTACAGAAAACGACACCGAAATGTCCCAAACGTACCGAAAATGACCACAAAACAAAGTTCCCCAAAACGCGTCGAAAATCACTAGAAAATGATTCAGATTGTAAAGAAAATGACACCGGAATGCCCCAATTGTACCGAAAGTGACCCCAACTCAACAAAGTTTCCTGAAATGTGACTTTGAAATTCCCTAAAATCTCTAGAAAATGATTCAAAATGTCCAGATAAAGACACCGAAACGTCCCAAATTAACTGAAAGTGACCCAAAAACCAAGTTTCATGAATCCCTACAATCATCAGAAAATATTTCGAAATGCACAGAACATGACACCGAAACGTCCCAAATGTACCGAAAATGACCACAAAACAAAGTTTCCCGAAATGCGCAAAAAATCACTAGAAAATGATTTAAATTGTAAAGAAAATGACACCGGAATGCCCCAAATGTACCGAAAGTGACCCCAAATCAACAAAGTTTCCTGAAATGTGACTTTGAAATTCCCTAAAATCTCTAGAAAATGATTCAAAATGTCCAGATAAAGACACCGAAACGTCCCAAATGTACTGAAAGTGACCCAAAAACCAAGTTTCATGAATCCCTACAATCATCAGAAAATATTTCGAAATGCACAGAACATGACACCGAAACGTCCCAAATGTACCGAAAATGACCACAAAACAAAGTTTCCCGAAATGCGCAAAAAAATCACTAGAAAATGATTTAAATTGTAAAGAAAATGACACCGGAATGCCCCAAATGTACCGAAAGTGACCCCAAATCAACAAAGTTTCCTGAAATGTGACTTTGAAATTCCCTAAAATCGCTAGAAAACGATTCAAAATGTCCAGATAAAGACACCGAAACGTCCCAAATGTACTGAAAGTGACCCAAAAACCAAGTTTCATGAATCCCTACAATCATCAGAAAATATTTCGAAATGCACAGAACATGACATCGAAACGTCCCAAATGTACCGAAAATGACCACAAAACAAAGTTTCCCGAAATGCGCAAAAAATCACTAGAAAATGATTTAAATTGTAAAGAAAATGACACCGGAATGCCCCAAATGTACCGAAAGTGACCCCAAATTAACAAAGTTTCCTGAAATGCGACGCTGAAATTCCCTAAAATTAACAGAAAACGATTCAAAATGTGCAGAAAATGACACCAAAACGTCCTAAATGTACAAAAAGTGAGCCCACAACCAACAGTTCCCTGAAATCAACAAAAAATGATCTAAAATGTGACTCTGAAATCCCCCTCAATCACTAGAAAATGATTCAAAATGTACAGAAAATGACACCGAAACGTCCCAAATGTACTGAAAGTGACCCCAAAACCATGTTTCCCAAATCCCTACAATTAACAGAAAATGTTTCAAAATGTACAGAAAATGACACTGAACCGTCCCAAATGTACCAAATGTGACCCCAAAACCAACAGTTTCCTGAAATGCCCAAAAATCAACAGAAAATGGTTTACAATGTGACTCTGAAATTCCCTACAGAAAACGACACCGAAATGTCCCAAACGTACTGAAAATGACCACAAAACAAAGTTCCCCAAAACGCGTCGAAAACCACTAGAAAATGATTCAGATTGTAAAGAAAATGACACCGGAATGCCCCAAATGTACCGAAAGTGACCCCAAATCAACAAAGTTTCCTGAAATGTGACTTTGAAATTCCCTAAAATCTCTAGAAAATGATTCAAAATGTCCAGATAAAGACACCGAAACGTCCCAAATGTACTGAAAGTGACCCAAAAACCAAGTTTCATGAATCCCTACAATCATCAGAAAATATTTCGAAATGCACAGAACATGACACCGAAACGTCCCAAATGTACCGAAAATGACCACAAAACAAAGTTTCCCGAAATGCGCAAAAAATCACTAGAAAATGATTTAAATTGTAAAGAAAATGACACCGGAATGCCCCAAATGTACCGAAAGTGACCCCAAATTAACAAAGTTTCCTGAAATGCGATGCTGAAATTCCCTAAAATCAACAGAAAATGATTCAAAATGTGCAGAAAATGACACCAAAACGTCCTAAATGTATAAAAAGTGAGCCCACAACCAACAGTTCCCTGAAATCAACAAAAAATGATCTAAAATGTGACTCTGAAATCCCCCTCAATCACTAGAAAATGATTCAAAATGTACAGAAAATGACACCGAAACGTCCCAAATGTACTGAAAGTGACCCCAAAACCATGTTTCCTGAATCCCTACAATTAACAGAAAATGTTTCAAAATGTACAGAAAATGACACTGAACCGTCCCAAATGTACCAAATGTGACCCCAAAACCAACAGTTTCCTGAAATGCCCTAAAATCAACAGAAAATGGTTTACAATGTGACTCTGAAATTCCCTACAGAAAACGACACCGAAATGTCCCAAACGTACCGAAAATTACCACAAAACAAAGTTCCACAAAGCGCATCGAAAATCACTAGAAAATGATTCAGATTGTAAAGAAAATGACACAGGAATACCCCAAATGTACCGAAAGTGACCCCAAATCATCAAAGTTTCCTGAAATGTGACTCTGAAATTCCCTAAAATCGCTAGAAAACGATTCAAAATGTCCAGATAAAGACACCGAAACGTCCCAAATGTACTGAAAGTGACCCAAAAACCAAGTTTCATGAATCCCTACAATCATCAGAAAATATTTCGAAATGCACAGAACATGACACCGAAACGTCCCAAATGTACCGAAAATGACCACAAAACAAAGTTTCCCAAAATGCGTAGAAAATCACTAGAAAATTATTTAAATTGTAAAGAAAATGACACCGGAATGCCCCAAATGTACCGAAAGTGACCCCAAATTAACAAAGTTTCCTGAAATGTGACGCTGAAATTCCCTAAAATCAACAAAAAATGATTTAAAATGTACAGAAAATGACACCAAAACGTCCTTTGTGTACAAAAAGTGAGCCCACAACCAAGTTTCCTGAAATCAACAGAAAATGATTTAAAATGTGACTCTGAAATCCCCCTCAATCACTAGAAAATGATTCAAAATGTACAGAAAATGACACCAAAATGTCCCAAATGTACTGAAAGTGACCCCAAAATCAAGTTTCCTGAATCCCTACAATTAACAGAAAATGATTCAAAATGTACAGAAAATGATACCGAAACCTCCGTGATGTACAAAAGTGACCTCAAAACCAAGTTTCATGAAATGCCCTAAAATCAACAGAAAATGATTGAAAATGTAACTCTGAAATTACCTAGATCAACAGAAGATGATTCAAAATACATGGAAAATGACACCGCAACACTCCAAATATATCAAAAATGACCCCAAAGCAAAGTTTCCCAAATGTGACCCTGAAATATCCTTAAATAATCCTAAACATTATTCCAAATGTAAAGAAAATGATACTACAACACCCTAAATGTACCAAAATGACCTCAAAACAAAGTTTCCCAAAATGCGCCAAAAATCACTAGAAAATGATTCAAATTGTAAAGACAATGACACCGGAACACCCCAAATGTACTGAACGTGACCCCAAAACTAACAGTTTCCTGAAATCCCCTAAAATCAACAGACAATGATTTTAAAATGTGACTCTGAAATTCCCTACAGTCACTAGAAAATGATTCAAAATATACAGAAAATGACATCAAAACGTCCCAAATGTACTGAAAGTAACCCCAAAACAGACACAATACACCAAAAAGCCCTAAAATCAACAGAAAATTATTTAAAATGTGACTTTGAAATTCCCTACAATCACTAGAAAACAATTCAAAATATACAGAAAATGACACTAAAATGTCCCAAATGTACCGAAAGTGACCCAAAATCAAGTTTCCTGAAATACCCTAAAATTTACAGAAAATGATTCAAAACGTGACTCTAAAATTCTCTACAATCACTAGAAAACAATTCAAAATGTACGGAAATGACACTGAAAGGTCCCAAATGTTCTGAAAGTGACCCCAAAACCAAGATTCCTGAATCCCTACAATCAACAGAAAACGATTCAAAATGTACAGAAAATGATAACAAAATGTCCCAAATGTACCGAAAGTGACCCCGAAACCAAGTTTCCTGAAATGCCCTAAAATCAACAGAAAATGACTCAAAATGTGACTCTGAAATTCCCCTCAGTCACTAGAAAATGATTCAAAATGTACAGAAAATGACACTAAGTCTCAAATGTACCGAAAGTGACCCCAAAACCAAGAGTTTCAGATGAAGTTAGTGAAAGCAATCCATATTCTATTGCCGTTTTTTATTGTTAAAATTCTTTAAAGTATTCTTTCTAGTTTGATGGCAGATTGCCATATTCATCAAAAATAATGAGCTGTGCGTGTTTTTTGTCCTCGTAGATGTTGCTCAACTTCCCATGGTTGACGTCATGTTTTTCTTTAGACTGTAAACCATTGACATTTAAAAGTCAGACATCATGCTGAAACTATACCGACGCTACCGTCCTCCATATGCACATTTATGGAGTGTATATAGGCCAGCTATGTTACATAAATAAAGTATGAAAAATGGAAAAACAAAGCCCATGAGGTTTCTGTTGAATTTCTACCATGTGCTTTAGTGTCTTGTTGTTGTTGTGGAATCTAATATAAGCTAAACACGGGAAAAGCCACTTTTTTGACTATCAAAACATCCAGACATGAAGTCAGAGCAATATCTGCTAACCATGCCGGTTCTTGTTCGTGAAAACACCACAGTTAAGGATTATTAGCGTTAGTGTTGTTGGAACAGGAAGCCACTGAAGTACCCGCATATTGCTGTTAGCATAGTCTTCCTAAATTGTGGAATCGCACACATTTCACGTTGTCTTGTTCGCATAATTGCCATAGTCAATTTAAAAGTAACAAATGTACCAAAAGTGCCCTTTGCAATATTTATAGAACATAAAAAAAGGGATAAAATCCGTGCTCGCACTCGTGCTCCCATTTTTTCCCCCCTCGCAATTAGGCATGTGCGGGTTACCGGTTTCAAGGTTTACCGTGGTATGAATACGTCGCGGTTTCAAAACCACTAGAATTTTCCATCATTCTGTAGTACGGTATTCGCCATTTTTCAAGTCCCATGTTAAAATGGTGTCTGACAACCACTGTTGTTACCTTTTCTGTTGGAAAGAAACAACTTTAGTAAGGGTAAAGTATAAATAATATAATAAAATTAAGATTTGTTTTTAATGACTAAATTAAAAGTGTTCATTTACATGCATCTAGCATGAGGGACAAATGCGAGCTTGACCCCCTAGCAAGTTACTAATGTCATGAATATTCATAAGCCAAGGTGACGAGTTACGAGCAACATCATGATAAGACAAAAGCCTTCCGAGTCGCGTTTTAGAAAAAATGGATGTTGTGATGAAAAAAAAAAACGTTTTCATTGCATAAACACCTATACTTAGCGCAATTGCAAGCTAGCGGTTAATTACATAGAGTTTAGATGACATACTTCTAAAGCAAATTAGAGTGCGAGAGTGCTTCCGGAGCTATCTATCTGGATGTATGTCAACATTAATAATTCAGAATCATCATACGAACTAATTAATCATGGAGTCCCGCAGGGCTCCATCTTAGGGCCGCTCCTCTTCATCCTGTACATTAATGACTTTGTTAATTCCTCATCCGTTTTTTATAAAGTAATATTTGCTGATGATGCAAATTTATTCTTTTCCCATAAAAATCCATCTGCACTTGAGCAAATCATAGTGAATTACAGAAAATAGACACATGGTTCAAATGTAAAAACCCTCAAAATAGCAATACAACAAATTACATTGTGTTTCGCTCCCATAAACAGGTCATCAAGCAAATCTACTTAAACATAAATGGAGAAAACGTCAAAAGAGTCGGCTCTACAAAATTCCTGGGGGTCCACATTGATGAGTACCTGAATTTGAACAAACATATTGATGAGCTCACAAATAAACCGTCAAGATATGCGGCTCTGTTTTTTTAAAATGCGACATTATATCCCACTCTCTGCTCTTCTCATTCTGTATAAATCTTTATTGTAATATCATATGGTGCAACACATTTCCAACTTATCTAAAAAAGCTTGAAACACTACAGAAAAAAGTTATACGTGCACTAACATGGTCTGAGTTCAATGCTCCTACTAAATTAATTTTTCACAAACACCACCTTCTGAGGCTAAAAGAACACAACTACTTTCATATTGCTTGCGTAATGTATCAGGTCATCCATAAACTAAACCATAAATTAAGTGATCTCATCCCAATCTGTACTCCTCAGCACACATATACTACCAGAAGAAAAAAAATCACATCACTAGGAAAAAACAGAAGGCTAAAGTGTACACGCTTTGGAATTGTGTGCTGAGGACCACAGACCTAGAATGAACTTGACGAAACACGGTATTTAAAAAAAAAAAAAAACTCAAAACACACCTCATTGCAATGTATGCTTATTATGCTGATTCCTTGAATAACATTACTGAAGTATCTCATATCAAATCTGATGTATCAGGAATGTTGAAGTTTTCATTAGTTAGCTGTTTGTGTGTATTTGTGTGCTGTCCAACTAGACCCCTACTAAAAGCTTATTTAGAGTGTCCCTATCACGCATCTTATCAGATGAACTGTTTGTATATGACCATGTTTTTATGTGTACCTTGATATGTTATGTGAATAAACTGAAACTGAACTGAAAATTAGCACAGAACACGAATTTTGATTGCTATTTACATCTGTAGCGCAGCAATTCATGCTAGGAGGCATGTTGGAAGACAACAGTGTTGACAGCAGGTGGAGTTGCAGCCAATTGGTTCAAACCTTCATGGTGGTGTATTTGGTCTTATGACAGTCTTATGATGCCGCAGCCAAATAAAGTGTTACCAAATACCATAACTAGCAATTAATGAAACAACTGGGACAGTAACTGAAGAAATAATTAGCACAGAACATGAATTTGGATTGTTATTTACATCTGTAGCGCTGTAATGCATGCTAGGAGGCATGTTGGACGACAAGACTGTAAATGAAGCTTCTTGAAACAATGAAGCGTTGCAGCCAATTGCGTACCGCACGCAGGCTATTTTTAGACCGTGACGTCGCATCGTAAAGCCGAAGTGGGACATTATAGACCCGCCCTCACATAGACCCAACGTAATTAGTGCTACTTTTCTCCGGTAATCTTTCAAACATGAACATGCCGATCACGCATTGCTTTTTTGGAACTTGTAGAAACGAAACGACTCTAGACATTACGACACATGAAGGATGTTTTCTTCATACGTTTCCGGAAACCAAAAACTCGGGTGGAAAAAATGTGAAGACCGAATCAACTTGCGCGGACTTTAACGCCAGCTCGGCGAATCCATTCACGTTTCATATGCAGTAAACATTATGTTGGGTTGGCATGGTCTTTCGGAGGACAAAGAGGTAAGCCATTTTTATATTTTGAACTTATTTTTGTAGCGTAAAGTTGTGCCGTACTGCCTCTGTCTGACAATGAATGACCTGAAAAGAATTACAATGATATCTGACTGCCACTGTTACCGTTTCTGTTATACATATATATAAAAAATAACTTTAGTAAGGAGGGTGTGTAAATAAATTATAGGATTAAGATGTGTTACCAATGAAAAAATTATAAGTGTTCGTTGGCTGTCACTGAGTAGCATTTGCGATCGCTACACAAAGCTAACTAAATTACCCCCAAGAACGGTAAGAGACGTAGGACAACCAGAGGATATATAAGAAAGACAGGGCTGATGGTAAAGGATAGCTTGTTGAAACAGGAGAATGTCATTGTCAGTCGCGTCGATATAAAAGCTAAAGCTATGCTTAGGTCGGCTCGTTTTTTTCGTCTTTTTCAGCCTTCGACACTAAAGCCATCTCTTTAACTGAACATTTTTATGTTCTTCCACATCTTTGTCAGTCAATTTGGCACCAGGCACATCATTTTTGGAGAGAATTGGTAGGTTTATCTCTGTAAACATCTCCTTCGTACACGATTTCCATTCATTTCCTATTAGGGACAAACAGTGGCATGTCACTACTTAGCAACAGTAGCAACAGCTAATGTCATGAATATTAATGAACGGAAGTGATGTGTTGCTTGTGGTTCAAAGTTTCATGGACGTTCATCTGGTCTTATGACAGTGTTACGATGCCGTTGTCAAATAAAGTGTTACCAAATACCATAACTAGCAATTAATGAAACAACTGGGACAGTAATTGAAGAAATAATTAGCACAGAACATGAATTTGGATTGTTATTTACATCTGTAGCGCTGCAATGCATGCTAGGAGGCATGCTGGACAACAAAAGTGTTTACAGCAGGTGGAGCAGTGATTGCCAAATGAAGCTTCTTGAAGCAGTGAAGCGTTGCAGCCAATTGGTTCAAAGCTTCAAGGTGGTTCATTTGGTCTTATGACAGTCTGACGATGCCGCTGTCAAACAAAGTGTTACCTGGTTAATATCTTTTGGTGAAAATACTCCATTATACAGTGAGGACAGCTGCTGCTTATAGTCAAGTGCAGCTTATCTATGAACAAATGCCGTTTTCGTGTCAAATTTTGTGGGTGGCGGCTTACAGTCCGAAAATTACGGTACGTTACTGACCCCTGGCCTATAGCTGATTATATATTATGAATAGATGTCTACTGTCGTGACCACTGTCCCTGAAAGGGTTTAAAAGGAATCCACAAATTGTTTTGGTAGATTTCAACCCAAAATGCAATATTCTGTGGGACTCCAAAGATCACTCAAATGCAAAATGAGGAACTGCTTCTAGAACGGCCATTGATTGATCGGTTAAAAAGACAATGAATGAAATAGTAGATATTATTAGTGCAGCAAGGCTGAGGGGGACAAAGAGGACACTGGATTTAAAACGCACTCTGCTCGCCACATTTATCTGTCTGGAACCTACCTGGCAGCCACTGTGCGTTTCTTCAAAAGTACATTAGGTAGAGAATGACAGAAAAGGGAGGGGGGGGTTGCATTAAGGGGCCCACCCAAGGACTGTTTTCATGCCGCCCCCCTTTTTTTGTTGGAGGCTGAGGTGGTGGCATGGCAGCTGCATTCAAAGACAGAAGACACCTTTGCTCCGTGGGACATCCGGAGGGTGTATAAGGGAGGGGGTGAAATGGAGGGGAGCCACGGGGCGCCATTATGGTATATAAATCTTGTAATTGGAAAGGGTGATTAGCAAGACCGCATTAGCATATGGCGGCAAAAACTTTGGTTTCCTGGGCAAACTGTAGGGCAAAAAGATGTTTTTCCATACCCATATAGAGGATCAAAGCTGGAGGGGCCCCCTTTTGAACGCCCAGAAAGCAGTGTCCAAAAACCGAGGGGGGCGTGGGGAGCCCCATCTCATAGACATTAAAAGGGTGGACGGGGTGGCTACTTGTCCCATTTCCATCAGTTATAGCACATTTTCATATGGCATCTTGAGATGACAAACTTAATTTTGATAAAACCAGATCTTTGGGCCCCCGTTCTCAGTGTATCAAGTGTGGGAAAGTTTCATGCCAGAGGACATTGTCATTAAATATGAAAGAGCTTGCCCCATCAACTATTTCTAGGCCCCACTGAGACACCGATGGGGACCGAGTGAACAATAAATCTGTTTTTATACGTAGAGAATAGTGTCGGATAAGTGGGTACCTAGCCTTTTCAAGGACCAAAAGATCCTTACAGGATACGGCACGTTTGATTCTTAAAATCTTTATAACGAATCAGAGAAAAGAGGTCAGCCCGTGACGACCGTTCGCCAATTGGCCTTGTTTAACACAGGACAAGAGAAGAGGAAACAATTAACTCAACAATGGCATATGAGGGATTTACAAGAAGCAATACTAACTCCTGGATATTTCATTTTATTTTGGAAATGAAGCACAATGTAAAAGTTTGAAGGAAAAAATATCTACACAACAGTACCTCAAGATACAAAATGAATTTGTTGCAGAGCGGCTTTCATATTATGATTTTTTTCGTATAACTAGAAACTGCAATTTCTGGAGAAATTATTATGGGGCTTTGCCATGAGGAGATACAAATCTTAGACCCGCCCAGGTTGATTTGGGGACATTTCGGGGACAATATCAGGTCACTTCCTGTTGAAGTGGGGACATTTGGGGTACACGTCCTGTTGACATCAGGTCACTTCTTGCAGATTTGGCGACATTTGGGGGACTTGTCCTGGCGATATCAGTAAATGCCAGTGGAAATGAATGGGAAATTTGGACGGACATGGCTGTCAATGGCATGGACTTACATATGCGTCAATGGAATCAAATGCATTGATTTCAATAGAATCGACATACATGGCCGTCAATGGCATCAGTGTACATTGGCCTCAATGCAATGTAAATGTAACTGGTAATGAATTGGAAATTTGGACATGCATGGCCGTCAATGGCATCAACTTACATATGTGTCAATGGAATCGAAGTGCATTGGTTTCAATAGAATTAACATACATGGCTGTCAATAGCATCTGTGCACATTGGTGTCAATGCAATGTAAATACCATTGGAAATGAATGGGAAATTTCAACGTACATGGCCGTCATGGGCATGGACTTACATTTGTGTCGATGGAATCCAAGTACATTGGTTTCAACAGAATCGACATACATGGCCGTCAATGGCATCAGTGTACATGGGCGTCAATGCAATGTAGATGCCATTGGAAATGAAGGAGAAATTGGGACGTTCATGGCCGTCAGTGGCATCAATTTACATATGTGTCAGTGGAATCCAAGTACATTGTCATCAATAGAATCGACTTACATAGGACACAGGGGTTTTTTGCCATTAAAAATGAATGAGAAATTTGGACGTACATGGCCGTCAATGTCATTGACTTACATATGCGTCAATGGAATCCAAGTACATTGGCATCAATAGAATTGACATATATGGCCGTAAATGGCATCTGTGTACATTGGCGTCAATGCAATGTAAATGCCATTGGGAATGAATGGGAAATTTGGACATGCATGGCCGTCAATAGCATCGACTTACCGTATTTTTCGGACTATAAGTCGCAGTTTTTTTTTTTTTCATAGTTTGGCTGGGGGTACGACTTATACTCTGGAGCGACTTATATGTGAAATTATTAACACATTATTATATCATTTCACATGTTATTTTGGTGTTTTGGAGTGACACTGATGGTTTGGTAAGCTTGTTAGCATGTTCTTTATGCTACATTTATCTGAATAACTCTTAATAGCTATCTTACGTTAACATACCAGCCACGTTTGCATTTCATTGTTCATGCATCATGTAGCATTATCATACTGTACACTTATTCAGCATTTTGTTCTCCATTATATCTTTTTTTTAAATTGCCTTTCAAGATGAAATATCTGTTCTATGTGTTGGATTTTATTTTATTTTGGAGTTATTTTCCCCCCAAAATGCAACTTATACTCTGGTGCGACTTATATATGTTTTTTTCCCCTTCGTTGGGCATTTTATGGCTGGTGCGACTTATACTCAGGTGTGACTTATAGTCTGAAAAATACGGTACATACTATGTGTCAATGGAATCCAAGTAAATTGGCATCAATAAAACTGACATACATGGCTGTCAATGGCATTTGTGTACATTGGCGTCAATGCAATGTTCTGTATGGTATTTTGTTAACACTTTATTTGACAGTGGTAACATAAGACTGTCATAAGCATCCATCACCCGTCATGAGCATTAAGTAATGTTTATGACAGATGTCATTTTGTGTCATCCGGCAAATGATCTCACTTTTGAATGGATGTAAAAGTTCAGAGCTGGACATAAATGGAGTTAGTGACATCATCTGCCGGATGACACTGAATGGCATCTACCAAAAGCATTCATTAATGCCCATGATAGTGGAGGTGGGAATCTTTGGGCACCTAACGATTCGATTACGATTACGATTCAGAGGCTACGATTCGATTATAAATCGATTATTGATGACACCCCCGCCCATTAGCTGCTTTTAATGTTTTGTACATTAGTTACAAAAACTGTATTGAAAAAAAAAAAAGCCTCTCAGGTTTAAATAAACGACTATTTCAGTGTCAAGTTAACAGTTAAAAACAACACTCAAATCCCCATTCTGTATCAGCAGCTTTAAACTACATTCAATTAATTTAATATTGTGAATCAACCGTTAAGGTTGTTAAAATTGCTCCCGTTATTCCATAATTTCCCTTTTGTCTACTTTCGACATGTGAAAGTTTTAAAACTATTTTAAAGATAGATTCAAGTCAATTTTTTACCGATCTAGGAGTATTTTAGATAAAAAGTTAATTGGGTTCACTTGGAAGGTTCGCCACAACAGCCTTGCAGGGAAGTCTACTGCTTTAAGATGGCGACCGTTTACTAACGCCCTAACGTACATGTGCTGGTAACGCCACCGAGTATTTTGCATCTAGTCCTATATAAATATGATATCTACCGTAACATTATGTGTACGTACTTTGTAGCAGCTGTCGGCAGCAGTCCGGTATGTTGTTGTTTTGTTTTTTTTTATCTCGCGGCATGAGTTGAGCTAGAGCCGTGAGTTGACCATTGGCCTTACCCGAGGGGCCGGGTAATGACAAGCATGATGTTTAGCAACTCTCGCTCCGTTCCTCATTGCGTCCCGAAGACCGCGCGGCGCGCTGAGTGTGTTTTACTTCCGCTTTACTTGACATATTTCAATAATCGGAATTTGGATGTTTGTGAATGGTTCTCGAATCTTCCACGGCCGAATCGCGAACAATCTACGAATCGGAAATTTCGCACACCTTTACATGATAGTGTCATGCCATAATTATGGCAGTCTTATGATGCCACTGTCAAATATACTGTTAGCTATTAAGCCAAATAGATCAACAAATAACCCGCACTGGACTATAAACAAAAGGATTCAAAATGAGGAGAAAAAAGTAGCGGCTTTTAGTCCGAAAATTACGGTAGATGTTTATCAGTCTGTTCAAGGTGGCAGCCCTAGTTGGCACTTCTAGCGTCCCTTCAAAGGAACGCAGAACTACGATGAAATAACATTTCTAATGACTAAGAACTTCCATCATGAGCCACGGAACTCTGCCTATTGTCGCTGATAATAACCCAAATGGATGGGACAATATGTGGGAAAAGGGAGGTCATTCTGGATGGCACATGATTCTTTGTCAGAAACTGAGCAGACACATTGTTTTAACCTTTGCTGGATGAGCCGGCGTCTCATTCCCAGGGGCTGGCTGTGTACAAGGGTCAAGGACTTCAATAGGCCTTCATTAAGCACAGTTAGTGTCAACAGTTAATTATGCAAATGAAGAGAGCCAGTATGAGTCCGTGGCCGCCTCACATACAAAAAAAACGTGCCACCCCGGAGATGCGCCCGTCATACGCGCCGTACCGCCGCCTTTCACGCGTGAGTTTTGCTCTTCACTCACGTCTTGTCAAGAAGCCTACGAAATGTGTTATGGCGTCAACACATAAATGGAGGCCGAGCAGGCCCCCGAGGTCTCCGGTTTCTATTCTTGCCAATCAAAGAACCCCCGGGAGATGCTCGCGGGGTGAAGCTGAAAGCCCACCGAGCTCTGATCGTCAAGATGTAGCACGTGGGGGGGCGCGGGCGCCTCCTCCAAAACAAAAAAATGAGGTCAAAATAAGCACCCCGAAACAGTCAAATGGGCAAATAAATGCATGAGCGCCAAATTTGAGCTTTGTTTTGGGGTGACGGTAATGACAGGCCTTTTGCTCTTCTGCCTTCTCCACACGTGATGTCAGTGGCCCCGTGACTTTCGGAGGCTGGGGAGCCATCAGTAATTAATAATGGCACGTCCCCGGGCCCCTCACTTGATGAATTGAAAGCCCTCCATCCAATGTCACTACTGCTGGTTTGCGCGTATACATTAAGAATTAGGGGTGGGAACCTCCGGGTAGCTCACGATATGATACGATTTGCGATACGAGACTCACGACTATACAAAAATTATCGAGGATTATCTAGGATATTCTACAAAACAACTCATAAAACCAGAAATTTTCATCCTTCTGCTGTTGGTTTATGGCTAGTTGACGTCTAATCCGTTTAAAGTGGGAGGATCACTTCCGTTTCAAAAATCAGATTTCAAATATGAAAGAAAAAGGATGTGCTAATTATCTGGATAATAATGGATATCGACTGATAAGAAATTTTGTATCGTGATAACCATTTTTGTCATATCGCCCAGGCCTAAAGCGGACCGAGACCCACGATTTTTTAGCAGACCAGAGTTCGTTAACTAGAGTTGGGACGCGCGTTCATTTACCAAACGAAGCGGACTATCTGCGAAAAAGATCTATCGACCAAACAGTGACAGTATGAAAGAGCCTAAAGGTAAGGTTGTAGCGCGGAGCAAGGATGGGAGTCTGAGGCGGTGTGTCAAAATAAGCAGCAAAATTACAGATCACATAAATAAAAAAAAAACAGTGTCTGCCTTAATGAAAACAACCTAAACGTTTTCATATTTTAATGAGGATAGTATGCAAACAATGACAGAAGGGGGAAAAATAAGCAAGTGAAACCTCTGCCTGAGGAGACTTAAAGAGCAATTGAAACCAATTTTTACCAAACAATTTAAATCAGGTGTGTGCCCAATCACTGATAAGTGGTTAAAGCTGACCTGCCAACTATAAAACACACACCTGGTAAGAATTGTCTTGATGAGAAGCATTGTCTGATGTGCATCATGGCTCGGTCAAATGAGCTGTCTAAAGACCCGCGATCAAGTTTTGTTGGTTTGTATAAAGCTGGGAAAGGATACAAAACTATTTCGAAAACTCTGGATTAGGGCTGCAGCTATCGAACATTTTAGTAAACGAGTAATCGACTGAAAATTCTATCGATTAATCGAGTAATCGGATAAAACTTTTATTTTTTTAGGTAAAGAGCAATTATAAATATACTTGAGAAAAAAAGACATTTCATCCAATATTGAACCATTTTCAGTCAATCGATGTCTTTATTTTCGAGGTACATTGTTGAAAACAGCCAACAATTGCATCTAAGATGTGACTAGAAAAAAAAATCACTGCTTTCACTCAAAAAACTTCTAGATCTTATAAAAAAAAAAGAAAACCCATATTTCTTACATAAAAATGTAATTACGCTTGATAAAACACATCACTTAAAAGCTACGTGTTTTTCCCACGTGTTTCAATTTAATTTCCATTTGTGTCAAGCTATTTTTAAGTTCTAGTTAAGTTTTAAGTTAGTCTAAACTGTAAGTACTGATAGGATTTTAAGTTTTTGCAGTGTTCAAAATAAACGTATGATACCTGCTGTATTGGAGCACATTAGGGACCAGTGCTACTTGGTGTTTTATTCAGCAATGACTACTGAGCTAAAACTGACAGTTAGCTTTATTATGTTTTAATTTTACACCCTCATCACTCTACAACGCTGTGTTTTTACAAATTAAATAAAGCCTGTATGTAAGACACGTTAGCCACGGATCAACAGTGGTCATAATCAATAGAAACCTAGCCCTCCGAAGGGCTAACATTGCGTGAGCGAGTGACAGTAACGTTATATTTATTAGCAATGAGAAGTCTACTGCTTAAAGATGGCGGCTGTTTACTAACGCTGCCCAAACGCGGCCGAGCCTGTCATTTCGCATCTAGTCCTAAATGCATGCGATATCTATGAGACGCAACGGACACTACCTGCTACCATAGTAGCATCCTGTAGGCTTAGTTTTTAGCAACGTTAGCGTATTTTGTAGCGGTTGTCGGCTGCAGTTAAGTTTTTTTTTTATATATTTTTTTAATGTTGCTTCTTGCTCTACGCACGTGACGTCAGCGCGTTGTCCCGCATTAAAAGTGGTCCGGGCAAAACGTGATACTTAGAGCTGGCAAAATTAAACGATTCCTCGAGGTGAATAAAATTACTCGGATCAGTTTTTAAACTCGAGTTACTCGAGTTGCTCGAGTATTCGTTTCAGCCCTACTCTGGATGTTCATCAATCGACAGTCAGAGAAGTTGTCTACAAATGGAGAGAATTTGGCAGTTGCTTCTCTCCCAAAGAGTGGGCGTCCACCAAAGTTGACGCCAAGAGTTCAGCGCAGAATACTAAGAGGTAAAAAAAGAACCCTGGAGTGTCTGCAAAAGACTTACAGAAATCACTGGCACAGTCCAATATCTCTGCGCACACATCAACTATATGTAAAACTATGGCCAAGAATTGTGTTTTTTTTGGGCAAAATATTTTTCGGACTAATGAAACTGGTGAATTGTTTGGGAGTAACACACAAATGGAACAGTTCAGAGCTTCATTGCTTCAAGAAGTTTCATTTGGCCATCACTGCTCCCTTGAGGGAGACAGTCAAACTCTGCTGCCACCTGTCAACACTGTAGTCATCCAACATACCTCCTAGTGTGCATTGCAGCGGTACAGGTGTAAATAACATTCATTCATTCATTCATTCATTTTCCAAGCCGCTTATTCCTCACGAGGGTCGCGGAGGTGCTGGAGCCTATCCCAGCTAACTTCGGGCAGTAGGCAGGGGACACCCTGAATTGGTTGCCAGCCAATCGCAGGGCACAAGGAGACACACGACCATTCATGCACACACTCACACCTATGGACAATTTAGAGTGTTCAATCAGCCTACCATGCATGTTTTTGGGATGTGGGAGGAAACCGGAGTTCCCGGAGGAAACCCACGCATGTAAATAACAATCAAAATTCATTTTTAATGCTAATTATTTCTTCAGTTTGTTTCATTAATTGCTAGTTATGGTATTTGGTTACAAAAGTTTTTGACAAGGGCATCATAAGACTGTCATAAGACCAAATGAACCACCATGAACCTTTGATCTAATTGGCTGCAAAGCTTCCTTGCTTCAAGAAGCTTCAGTTGGCCATCACTGCTCCTTTGGGGGAGACAGTCAAACTCTGCTGCCACCTGCTGTCAACACCGTTGTCATCCAACATGCCTCCTAGCGTGCATTGAAGCGGTACAGATGTAAATAACAATCAAAATTCATGTTCTATCCCAATTATTTCTTCATTTACTGTTCCAGTTGTTTCATTTATTGCTAGTTATGGTATTTGGTTCCTTTTTTTTTTTTTTTGGCAAGGGCATCATAAGACTGTCATAAAACCAAATGAACCACCATAAAGCGTTGAACCAATTGGCTGCAAAGCTTCATTGCTTCAAGAAGCTTCAGTTGGCCATCATTGCTCCCTAGGGGGAGACAGTCAACCTCTGCTGCCACCTGTTATCGTCCAACATGCCTCCTAGAGTGCAATGCAGCTCTACAGATGGAAATAATCAAAATTCATGTTCTATGCTGATTATTTCTTCAGTTACTCTTCCAATTGTTTCATTAATTGCTACTTATGGTATTTGGTAACACATTTTTATAAGAGAGGCATTATAGGACTGTCATAAGACCAAATGAACCACCATGAAGCTGTGAACCAATTGGCTGCAAAGCTTCATTGCTTCAAGAGAGTCAATCTCTGCTGCCACCTGCTGTCCACACTGTTGTTGTCCAACATGCCTCCTAGCATGCATTGTGGCGCTACAGCTGTAAATAACAATCAACATTCATGTTTTATACTAATTAATTCTTCAGTTACTCTTCCAGTTGTTTCATTCATTGCTAGTTATGGTATTTGGTAACACTTAATTTAACAGTGGCGCCATAAGACTTCCATTAGACTATCATAATTATGACATGACACCATCATAGGCATTAATGAATGCTTATAACAGATGTCATTTCGTGTCATCCGGCAAATAATCTCACTGTTGAATGGATGTAAAAAAGCCGAGCTGGACATAAATGGAGTTAGTGACATAATTTCCCGGATGACACTAAATGACATCTGTCATAAGCATTCATTAATGTCCATGACATTGTCATGACATGATTACGACGGTCTTATGACGCCGCTGTCAAATAAAGCGCTATACCTATTTACCCAGTTAAATCAGCAAATAAGCCGCACTGGACTAAAAAGATTCAAAATTAGAGGAAAAAAGTAGCTTATAGTCCGAAAGGCACTGTATTGTTATAGGAAAATCTCGCTTGACATATGACCACTTCGACTTACAAAGCAGGTCTTGGAACGAATTAAAATTCCTACATAGAGGTACCACTGTATATCAACCTCCCATGCATGTGATGCATTAAAACTGTTCAGACCATAACAACACTCAAATTCCTATTCTCTGTGTCTAAGCAGCTGAGCAGGACAGGTATTTAAAATAAAATAGTCTTATATCACAATAAATGTACATAATGTAGCAAGTTTTGCAGTGGTGCGACTTATATGAGCGTCAACCTCAAGTACCTACTTTTTTTTTTAATACGAGTACATATATACAGTAGTCAGCTGCAGATCCTCCATGTTTAATGAACTATCACATCTTCATTTGAACACACAGATTCCCTCCTATGTAATCATTTCCAATTTTCAAAGAGCGTTAAAAACATGTTTTCAGCGTCGTAAATCGTTTGTCCGTGTAGCAAACGCGTGGGAGAGAAGACAATTCGGAGCGGCAACAGACTGTACCGGGAAAGCATGCGTGACCGCAAACAAACAACAACCGCGCATTATTTGACTAATGGCTTTGGTTTTTTTTAAACATCTTCAAGCCCGACTTTCTTCCAAAGGTGTAATGATAAGCAAGTCAAAACAGTTCGATGAAATCATTGTCTTATACTCTAATTAGCATGGTTTTGTATCATTAGAATGTGGGGCTTGACAGTGCTACTTGGGTTGAGCAGTTGCTTTCTTTGCATTAGGACGCCACCTACTGGATAGGCCCAAATCCTTCAAAAGTAAAGTGTGAATGACAAAGCTTACTGAAGTCAAACTTTTAATGGAATTTGAGCAGAGGAAGGACTTCAGAAATTAGAATGTTTACCGTTTTTTCCATTTGTTTTAAAAGAAAAATCTTTTTAAAAAAAATCTTAAACTACTTAAATAGGAATATTTCCCTTTTTTATTTTTTATTTTTTTAACATATAGATAAAAATACCCAATGAATTTCTACTTTTTTTTAAATTAACATTTAAAAATACAGATTTTTAATACTTTGGAGAAGAACATGGAGAATCTGTATGATTTTTAAGTCAGAAATGCAATTATTCAACAAAATAGTTTCAGAAAATTTGATCATCAATGAGTTCCATAAAAATGTATTTTCGAATTGGAATCAATGTGTATTTCTTTTTATATTTGAAGTCATGTCTGACAACGAGGGGCGTTACAAAATCGATACGCTCTTGCCAAGAACGGATATTTTGTTTTAAAAAGGAAAAAGAAAAAAGGGGGAAGGAAAGAAAGGGAAAAAAGATCAAAAGGAAAAGAAAAAAATAAAGGAAAAGAAAAAAAACATACAGAAAAAGAGACGAAGACAAAGAAATACGGGGGGAAAAAGACAAAGAGACACAGAAAGACAAAGACAGAACAAGAGAGGAAAAACAGAAAAAAGAAAAAGAAGACAAAGAAAATTAATAAGAGACAAACAGCAAAAAAAGACAAAAAAGAAAGAATGACAAGACAGACAGAAAAAGAGAAAAGAAAGAATGACAGACAGAAAGACAGACAGACAGAAAGAAAAAGAAAAAAGAAAGTAAGAAAGATAGAAAGAAAGAAAGGAAGAAAGACAGAAAGACAAATACAGAAAGAAAAACACAGAGACAGAAAGACAGAAAAAGAAAGACAAAGAAAAAGAAAAGACAAAGAAAGAAAGAGAGAAAAAAGAAAGTCAAAGAAAAAGACAAAGAAAAAAAACAGAAAAAGAGACTGAAAGACAACGACAGACAGACAGAAAAAGAAAAGAGGAAAAGAAGACAAAGACCAAGACAGAAAAAAGAACGAGAGAAAGATAAAGACCCACAAAAGAAAGAAAAAGAGACAAAGACATATAGAAAGAAATACAGAAAGACAAAAATAGAAAAAGAGACAGAAGAAAGGAAAAAGACAGAAGACAGAAAAAGAGAAAAAGACAAAGAGAAAGAAAGAGAAAAAAGAAAAAGACAGAAAACAGCAAGGAAGACAAAGACAGAAAGACAAGAGTTTCTGTTATTCAACAGCTGCCATTGACGGCAACAGACGCCCAATCCATTTGGACTGGGAGAGGCGGGGCATTTGCAACCAGTCTTTCTTATTGTCCGGGCATCTACAGGTCCATTTCTGGTCATTTACATGTCACTTCCTGTTGACTGCCTATTCATTCCTGGGTCACCTTCTATACTGTAACCCAAAACAACAGCAAGTGACCCAGAAATGCCCAACTATCAACAGGAATTGACTGAAAATCAACAGCACCTGACCTGAAATGGCCCAAAATAAACTCATCGATTGCCACTGACCCCCATACTAGTCATAAACTCCTTCCAATTCACAGCAGAAGGATGAAATAAGTTTGTTTTTCTGTTTTGTAGAATGATTTCCTGACCCACGTATCGACAATTGTTGGATCGTCATTATCGTGAGCCCTGTACCGCAAATCGTATGGTATTGTGAAGCACCCGCAGGCTCCCGCCCCTACTAACAACTGTGGGTTTTTCATTTTGCAAAACTTTTGAAGCACGTGTGCATCTTCAAACACAGCATCTGAACATCTTTTTCCAATTTCATGTGTCATTTGCACTGAAGTGGAGATTAACAGCACATGCCAATGATAACAGCCGGTGTCGATGAAGAAACAACACAAGACAAGGACTCCGGAGTCATGACAAAAACCCCACTTAAGCAGAAGGGGAGTTGGACAGCGGGAGAACAAAAAAAAGGCACATGTGCACTCAAGAGTGTAAAAAGCCAAGGCTGACGGACATATGCGCGTCTGGAAGTAGTGCGACCGCCGCCGACACTTTAGAAACCGACGAGCACAGAGGGAAACGTTTACCCAGTCAAAAGACAGCAAGAAACAGGACAACTGTGCCGTGATCCATCACAGGCCTACCTGTGATGCATGTGCTACACTATCTACATGAGCCATTGAGGATCCATGCAAAGGTTAGGATTGACGCGTACCCGAATGTGGGGAAAAACATGAAAAATGAGGGTGTGTGACATGGCCAGATGCTGACCTTCTAGTTTTGTCGCATGTGGTTTGCAAACCCATTTTGGTTCACGAGGCCACATTTATGGCAAGTAGATCTCGAGTTTGTTTTTGGCCTGATAATTTAACTCACTGGCTGCCATTGATGACGCTAGAATGAACGTTTGTTGTGAATTTCAGTGAGACACCTGTAGATTATACAATGTCAATTATTTAGAGAATGCAATATTGGCCCATATTACAGTTTGTAGATAATTGGACTCAAATCTCAAATTTGGTGACTCGCAATTGGAAAGAAAAAAAAAACAGCTGGGACTGTCCAAGACACGAGGCTCGACTCTACTTGTGAGACAATGACTTTAGACTCGACAAGCTGACTCGAAAATCTTGGATCGCAGATTGGTTCCCGCTTGCCAGCGATCCGCTTGGTCACGCTCGCTACGCCTTAACGGAACATCATGGCAATCAAAAATGAATCAAATTCCCGGCAGACTATACTGAATAGTTTTGTTTTTTTACACTGACTTACAGTGACAGTAAGGTGTCCCTTTAAGATAAACCTGAGTGCTTTTTGGGTGGGTTGGGGAAGAATGGTGAAGGCCTTGACGAGCCTGTGACCCGGCTCGACATGACCTCGACAACCCGGCCCGGCTCAGATTGACATGACCTCGAGACCCGGAATGACCTCAAAACCCAGCCTAGCATGACCTCGAGACACGGCAGCAGCAGCTCGAGATCCGGCTCGAATTGACGTGACCTCGAGATCCGGCTCGGCTCGAGACCCAGCTCAGCATGAACTCGAGACCCAGCATGAGCTCGAGACCTGGCATGACCTCAAGACCCGGCTCGGCTCTGCTCGGCTCGACATGACCTCGAGACCCGGCTCGTCGGCTCGACATGACCTCGAGACCCGGCTCGTCGGCTCGACATGACCTCGAGACCCGGCTCGTCGGCTCGACATGACCTCGAGACCCGGCTCGTCGGCTCGACATGACCTCGAGACCCGGCTCGTCGGCTCGACATGACCTCGAGACCCGGCTCGTCGGCTCGACATGACCTCGAGACCCGGCTCGTCGGCTCGACATGACCCCGAGACCCGGCTCGTCGGCTCGACATGACCCCGAGAGCCGGCTCGTCGGCTTGACATGACCTCGAGACCCGGCTCGTCGACTCGTCGGCTCGATATGACCTCAAGACTCGGCTCGGCTCAGCTCAGCTCGACCCGACTCTGCTCGAAATGACCTCAAGAACCGGCATGACCTCACGACCCGGCATGACCTCGAAACCCGGCCTTGCATGAACTCGAGACCCGGCATGAGCTCGAGACCCGGCGTGACCTTAGAGACCTGGCTCAGCTTGACGTGACCTCGAGACCCGGCTCGGCTCGACATGACCTCGAGACCCGGCTCGTCGGCTCGACATGACCTCGAGACCCGGCTCGGCTCAGCATGACCTCGAGACCTGGCTCGGCTCGGCTCAGCTCGACTCGACTCTGCTTGACATGACCTCGAGACACGACTCTGCTCGAAATGACCTCAAGACACGGCATGACCTCGGCATGACCTCAGACTCTGCTTGACATGACCTCGAGACCCAACTCTGCTCGAAATGACCTCGAGACACAGCATGACCTCGGCATGACCTCAAGACCCGACTCTGCTCGAAATGACCTTGAGACACAGCATGACCTCGGCATGACCTCAAGACCCGGCATGACATCGAAACCCGGCATGACATATAAACCCGGCCTTGCATGAGCTCGAGACCCGGCATGAGCTCAAGACCCGGCGTGACCTTCGAGACCTGGCTCGGCTTGACGTGACCTCGAGACTCTGCTCAGCTCGACATGACCTCGAGACCCGGCTCTGCTCAGCTCGACATGACCTCGAGACCCGGCTCGGCTCAACATGACCTCAAGACCCGGCTCGTCGGCTCGGCTCTGCTCGACATGACTTCGAGACCCGGCATGACCTCAGCATGACCTCAAGAACCGGCATGACTTCAAAACCCGGCATGACCTCGAAAGACCTGGCTGGGCTCGACGTGACCTCGAGACGCGGCTCGGCTCGAGACTCAGCTCAGCGTGAACTCGAGACTCGGCATGAGCTCGAGACCCGGCGCGACCTCCGAGACCTGGCTCGGCTCGGCATGACCTCAAGACCTGGCTCAGGTCGCCAGCGTCACCTCTCTCAACACGAGCCAGCCGTCTGAACTAAAAAAAATTGAATTGGGACTCGAAAGACGAGTGGGAGTCAGCGCCAGGGGAGAAGCAGCAGCAGCGGCTGCATGAAAACAAGGAAGTGGAACCTGAAGGCGGATCTCCTGGCTCCCGCTGCTGGGGAAGGAGGCGATCCTGACATGAAGAACGGCAACGGGAACTAGGTAATTTTTATGCGATGTTAAAAAAAATAAATAAAAATGACTGGAGACACAATAGCAGACAAGACTCAGCGTCGTAAAGTTGAAATCCCATAAGTCGGGTACGTCATAACCTGGGGACTATCTGTATAGAGGGCACCGCATTATAAGGTGCAGTAGTAGTAGTAGTAGTAGTGGTTGGGTTTGTGTTATACATCCGACTAGATGGTGCTGCGCTAAAGAGATTGTCATGCCATGATTAACCAATATTGATCCATACGTAAGGCGCATCAGATTATAAGGCGCACCGTCTGCTTTTGAGAAACTCGAAGGCTTTTAGGTGCGCCTTATAGTGCAAAAAATACAGTACTTACTGGTCACTTCCTTTATATTTTGGGCTATCTCAGTGTCACTTTCTGCACATTTTGACTCATTTTCTGTTTTAGTGTATTTCCAAACCACGTCCAGTTCATTGATCACTTCGTTCCTGTTGATTTGGGGGAATTTCCAGGTCACGCACAGTGCACGCATTCGATCACACAAACTCGTGTTTTTGTAGCGCCAATGTCAAAATAAAAGTTTCGCACGTACAGTCTGAATGAGCTACAACGTCGGACCCCTCGGTGGGCCGCTTCTGGCCCACTGCCCGCAAGTTTCACACCGTCTGGTGTAGCTCATTACACACGTTTTGGGAGTTACGCACTTTTCTACTTTCTCAAATGTCACACAGACGCAGTGTGAAAAGTAGAAGGACATGGTTTCTAACTCATCACGACAATGTCAATTGAGTCATCCAAATATATTGAGGCAGGTCCAACTAGAAAGCAAAATGAAGTAGTCTCTAATGTGAAAAATAGATGGCGAGCAGGCAAACAAATGCTTATAATAAACGCTTCAACATGTTTTGGCTAACGTTCACAGATTTTTTTTTAAAGAGGTGCAAAAGGCTGCACGCAATGAAACCAGATTGGGATTTCATTAGAATGTGTGCCTCTTTCATGTCCCTGTTATGCCTTGAAATTCCGCAAACACACATTAAAATATGCAATTAACCAGACATGTTTTTCATACTTATACTTAGGACTAGGGTTGGACAAGGGCCTGTATTTGCTCAGGCTTTATGATCCAAATCCAACAAGGCTTATAAATCATCACGAAGGCAGCAGGTAAGGGTTTTTGCATTCTTGCTTGAACCCTGATCAGTGACTATATGGCTCCATCCAGAGGTCGAAAAAGGAATTTCATCCATTTTCCAGGTGAAATGAGAAATTGACATTACAATTGCTTGCATGAGGGGAAAAAAATCTAAACACACTTTCAAAAATACGATCCACGCTATTTGTTTGTACTAGTTACTGTTAAATAAATGCTAAATATTATTTATACAACAAACGCTCAGGAATGTCCAACTCATTCTTTTTCACATTTATGGCAATTAGATCTCACGTGGGCCTACGGAGGTTTGTGTCTTTATTATTCAATCCAAAAAAAAAAAAAAAATGCTTCAATCAAAATATATATTTTCAATTAAAAAAATGTTTTTTTAAATGTGAATGCAAAAATAAATTTGAAAATCAAAAAAAAAAAAAATGCATTTGAAAGTATTTTTCTTTGAATTTTTTTTTTTTTTTTTTTGACTGAAGTTTTTTTTTTTTTTTTGAAACTACTTTTTTGATTGAAGCAGTTTTGCGTTTGGGCCCTATTTTGGCTAGGACATTTGTGTCTTTATTATTCAATCAAAATATAAATTGGGTCAAACAAAAAAAAATATTTTCAAAACACAAATCTCTTCAATCAAAAAAAAGGTAGTTCAAAACGTTTTGCACTTCAAAAATTGACACTTCAATATGAAAAATAATAATTTCAAATAAAAATATTATTTTAAAAAAATTAAGGGAGGGCAATTTTATTTTTCAAATGATTATTTTCATTGATTGAATTTTTTTTTTTTTTTTTTTTTATTGTTTTTTGAAGCAACTTTTTGGGGGAGTGAACGTTTTAGACACAAATGTCCCACCCATAATATGGCCCAAACACAAAAGGATTGCTTCAATCAAAGAAAACATTTTCATTTTTTCAATGAAAAATTAAGTGTTCAAATGCAAATTGTTGCGTCTCAAACATTTTTTCAAATTAGAAAACTTTTTTTCTATGAATGACATTTTTCTTTTTTTTGATTGAAGTGATTCTTCTTTGAAAAGATTTTTTTTTGTTTGAAGCAACTTATTTTTTGATTGAATAATAAAGACACAAATATCCTTGCCAAAACGTGGCCCAAACGCAAAACATTACTTCAATCAAAAAAAGTTGTTTCAATCAAAAAAAATCTTGACTTCAGTCGAAAAAAAATTCAGAGAAAAATAGCTTCCAAGTGCTTTTTTTTTTTTCTTCAAATTTATTTTTGCATTTAAACTCATTTTTTTGATTGATTGACTGAAATGACATTTTTTAAATTGAAAATATATATTTTGATTGAAGCAACTTTTTTTTTGATTGAATAATTAAGACACAAGTGTACCTACATATGGGCCAGACTACTATATTTTTGGTCAAATACGTTAACTCCCTGGCTTCCATTGATGGCGCTCGATGTCCGATTCCATTTTAACTAAGGGTTCATGCGCCCTTAATAAGTAAAAACTAAGCTTTTTAAGACATTTTTAACACTTTAAAAATATAATTTAAGACCAAAACATGTCACAATAATTTTATGACAACAAATGATGAAGAAAAAAAACTATAAAACAACTGATAAATGAGCTATTTTCTTCCTTCTGCTGTTAATTGGAATGACTTTATCAAAAGTAGACGTCCGTGGCAGCCATACCGGGCAACAATTTCATTTTGGGGCATATCATGTCATTTCCTGTTGATATTCCATTACTTATGGAGTGAGCCTTACACTCTCAATGTAACTTGTAGCATTAGCGTTAGCATTAGCTTTAGCATGGCGAGTTTCCTCTTAAACTTTCACTTGTTTACATGTCGCCGTTCACGTCCTGGTGGGTTTAGTAATTTGGAAATAAAGTACTGTTCATGCTGAGTGTGTATAATCTAGGGCTGTCAAAATTATCGCGTTAACGGGCGTTAATTAATTTTTTTAATTAATCACGTTAAAATATTTGACGCAATTAACGCAGATGCCCCGCTCAGGGAGTTTTAAATGACAGTACACATTGAAACGCTCACTTGTTGTGTTTTATGGAGTTTTGTCGCCCTCTGCTGGCGCTTGGGTGCGACTGATTTTATTGGCATCCATGAGCATTGAGTAAGTAATTATTGACATCAACAATGGCGGGCTACTAGTTTATTTTTTGATTGAAAATTTTACAAATTTTATTAAAACGAAAACATTAAGAGGGGTTTTAATATAAAATTTCTCTAACTTTTACTAACATTTTTCTATTAAGAACTACAAGTCTTTCTATCCATGGATCGCTTTAACAGAATGTTAATAATGTTAATGCCATCTTGTTGATTTATTGTTATAATAAACAAATACTCCTTATGTACCTTATGTTGAATGTATATATCCATCTTGTGTCTTATCTTTCCATTCCAACAATAATTTACAGAAAAATATGGCATATTTTATAGATGGTTTGAATTGCGATTAATTGCGATTAATTACGATTAATTAATTTTTAAGCTGTAATTAACTCGATTAAAAATTTTAATCGTTTGACAGCCCTAGTATAATCATAAAAAGAAGTGCCAGGTTTGTTGGTTTGGGAGCACTAGACAGAATTAATCCTTTAAGTCTCAGCTCATCATTGTAAATTTGAAGCCGCTGAAGCAATTTTTTATAAAACGCCTTTCATAATCTACGTCGGGATTTTTTGAAGCTGTGGTGGTGGGTTGCATCGGAGTCGGACAGCCTAACAGTGTCATGCCATGGCGAAATTGCGTCATATTATGACAAATAAGATTTTTTTTTTTCACATGTTTTTCCCAAGAAGAATCATAACAAACATCAATTCGAAAAATTTCATTGTCCAGGCTAATGTCGTAGCTCTCAGCTACGGTACATGTACCTAAAATGCATAGTAGCTGATTACAGCTACATTGCCTTACGTAATAATACTTTTTTTCTTGTAACATTAGTATGACTTACATCTCGTAGTCCTTCTTTTTCCTGTTATTTAGCCCTAATGCATACTACGTTACCATAATGGTCCATCTGTTAATGGACCCATTTCAAGGAGTAGGGGGAAATTCTAAAAGCCGTGTAAAGAGTTTTACTAGTTTCGGTGAGAAGGTGAATAGTTTTTTGTTGTTGTTGTTCGTGAACTACATTTCCACACAAACGCACATCGAGGTACCATTTAGCTTAGCAAGGAGAGGCATGAGAGTCATTCTTTGAGTGTCCCAGAGCTCAAGAAAGAGCGCATTTATCAAGGTTTCGTCAGTCGTGATTGTGTGTATCCGTCCGCAGAAACAGCCTGATAGCACAGATATATTTTTATATAATATAAGTACGCCTGCCCCTCTGTTATTGGATGTGTTGTTGACGTTAGCATGGCGGCGCTATGAAAATACAGCAAGGCTTTATTTTGGGCACCGCAAATTTATTCAAACTTGCTGTTCCGTCCAAGACGGCAATCCACCGCTCACTTTCGCCGAAAAGTCCGATCAAAATTACTTTAATCCCCCAGATTGGGGGAAGAAAGAGAGGAGTCGGTATTGGCTTACCCACCTTAACGTGCCTGTGACACGAAAAAGCATGTTTATTTCATAATACACGCGGTATTTTATGCCCCTGAATGATATGGGCCGTTTGGATGTGTGTGGAAGCGATCGCTATTTTTATTTAGTTTTTTGAATCTCGCGCCATGAAAATGAGTGACTTCCGGCTTCGGTCTTGCATTGAGGAGGAGGGCGCTGTGACGTGTACGGTAGAAGACGTCCTCTTCATGCTACAGTGTACTGTTGAGGAAGAAGGATTCAGCTGATTTTGCGGATTAATATGTTTATTTTTCGAATCACGCCAGCCAAACGGCTGCAGAAAAATCATTCTGTATGAGGGAGAGGCGTATGCGCCTTTTTGGAGTTTCAAAAGGTTCCCATTCACCGTGGATATTTACTGTGGGACCATTGGACTTACGTGGAAGTGAGTAAACCTCTTGTTTTGTATTATGTCAAATACGAATACAGCGATTACAAAGTAAACACTACAAACTTTCTTTAAATGAAGGACTACTTACGTTTGATCATTGATAGGCATGTAAAAAGCTGTCCTAATGGTCATTAGCAGCAGCACGTTAGCTGCACAGCAACTCCAGCCACCCTCCTCCGGGGAACGGAGCTGTCACGCCTTCTGTTTTTTTTTTACATTTTCCGAAGCCGGGGAAGGGAAATGACATGTGTCCGATTTAGGTGTCATAAAATATCGTTCGGGAGGTGCGACAGTAAAGGAGAAAAATAAATAAATAAATAAGTAAATAAATAAGATGAAATCGTGACTCCACTGACGTCATCCACCTGTTGTGGACGCTAGAGCCCTATAATGGTAGGCGTGGCTAACCGGCACATTAAAAGACTAATTTCTCGTCATCTGCGCTTTGCTAAATTGTTGGATATAGTCGAATCGTCTCAAAATATGATTCTAATTCACATAATCCTATTATAGATTTTTTTCCCCCTCCTGTCGTAGGCACTTTAAATCATCCAAATATAAAGAAAACATTTTTGCAAAAACATGACAATTTTGTCTTTGATTTACATATTTTACACAGTGAATGTGAAATTTGGCCAAAATTTAAATAAGATTTATAAGATATCTTTGATCTACTTCTAGTTCTTCAATGTTGGATAGGCCAAACAAAACATGTCTAAAAACTGTTTTCAACGAGGGCTCAACTTTGGAGTTTGCAGTTTGAACTATGAAAATAATGAAAATTCCATGATACAGTGGTATTAAAAAGTATCTGTGACTTTTGAAATTTCTAACATTTCTACATAAAATCACCATCAAATGTGATCTGATCTTTGTCAAAATCACTCAGATGTAAAAATGGTGTCTGCTTTAACCCTTTAAGGTCTGGGCCTATTTTGTCTTATTTTGCATGCCTTTGAAGTTGCCTTTATATTTCAAAGAAAGAATTGTTTACGATGGCCTGGTTTGGTCCCTTTTTTTGTGACACCTTGAACTTCATGTCCAAACTGTTGTTTCCTTCACTGACCAATTATAAATCATCATTTTGGGCCCAAAAAGACCAAAAATTCCAAAATCGTTTTGTCAAAATGTTTAATATTGATGTCCAATTGACAACCAAACATGTGTAACGAACCGTTTTGAAACTTTGTAATATTTATTCAACATGTTAGGATGAACATTCAACCAAAAAAACTTAGAATAAATAGTCTTATATTTGACAATTCAACATAAACAACAGGTATAGCATAGGCGTTTTTTGCCTTTATACATGCTCTAGTCAAAACAGGTTATATACAGCAGACCGAACAGTGAAAAAATATATACCATCTAACACAAAAAGTGTTTAGAGGCCATCTCTTTATGAGTTTAGGTATTGCGGCCCATCACCTGATGAAAACTATGTACACACAATCAAGCTTCTTGAACACACATTTATATACACAAATTGAGAAGACTGATTGTGGGGGAAAAAATATATATATATATAACATTGGGAAAAAAAGTATTTTCAAAAATATTTACAATAAATAAGTTAAATTTTTTTCAGGCATGCCACTCCGAAAAGCAGTTTCGTCCTGGAATTAGACACAGGGCTACATCACACAGCCCACACTTCCATGGGGTGTCGGTCCTCTTTCCACCCTTCCATTTTCATTTCACTTTACTTTCATTGTCACTATAAATGTACATGAAAAAAAGTCAGTATTTATGAAAATAATAAAGTATAAAATAAAAATATATACAGAAATAAATAATAATGGAAATCTATATGTATGACAATAGAAAGAATACCATAGCTGAATATGTGCTACATCCCTAATCTTCATATAGAAGGAAGACCACAAATTATACTTTGATCCGATATGCACATTTTATTATTATATACACAAACACACACTTATATTGCATCAAAATTAACTTTGTCTTGCAATATCAAAAGAAACTTTCAAAAGAAACTTTTTCAGCAGCATAAAAAAAAAAAAAAAAGTGGGTTGGCTTACCTCTGCTCGTCGATGGCGTCACCCACGTGTTCAAATCCGTCACTATCTTCACTCGAGGACTCTTCCGAAGAAGACGATGATGACGAATTTGGACCATCCTCTTCCTCACGTTGATCAAAAAGCACAATTGCTTGCGCTAAATTTAGTTATCCGTTCATTCTCACAGTCACACAAAGTCGCTCGCTCGCTCGATTCAAACGGCCGTCGGTCGCCACCTCGCTGCTTCAGAACACTCCTCCCTCTCGTTCGGTGGAACCTCGCACGGCAGTTATATTTATTTTAAAAAAAAAAAAACGCATGTTGTGCTTCCACTGTGACTTCGAAAGGGTTCGTTTGATTTGTGTTTTTTTCATGGAGCTTCCGTTTTGAAAAAGGACAAGAAATGATGGAAATATAGACATAAACAAATTATCCATGCAGCGTTTTAATGTTTTTTTGAGAGGACAATAAAACTATAAAACTTAAATGACAATATCTCACGTTTTAGTTGGTCGATTGACTTCAAATAACAACGAGAGTAAACCGCAACTTCCGCACTTTAAAACGAGACCAACCAACGGCATGTGGGTGACGTAATTAAAACGCGAGGGCGCTTCAAAGACGACGTGCGCTGAGGACGCGCCGGCGCGTCCTTCGACTCTCAAGGGTTAACTAAAACCACCCAACCATTTATAGGTTTTCAACTTTTCATATTTTAATGAGGACAGCATTCAAACAATGACAGGCGGACTTCAACCAGATGCTTCCTGTAGCTGCAGATCAGTCTGGCACATCGATCAGGACTAATTTTGGCCGATTCTTCTCTACAAAACTGCTGTAGTTCCGTCAGATTCCTGGGCTGTCTGCCATGAATCGCTGTCTTTACGTCATGCAAGTCATGCCACAGCATCTCAATGGGGTTCAAGTCTGGACTTTGACTTGGCTACTCCAGAATGTGTATTTTGTTCTTCTGAAACCATTCTGAAGTTGAGTTATTTCTGCGTTTTGGATCATTGTCTTGTTGCAGCATCCATCCTTTTTTTTTATATCTTCAACTGTCTGACAGACGGCTGCAGGTTTTCCTGCAAAACTTTTGAATTCACTCTTCCATTAATAATTGCCAAGTTGTCCAGGCCCTGAGGCAGAAAAACAGCCCCAAATCATGATGCTCCCTCTACCATGCTTCACGGTGGGAATGAGGTGTTGATGTTGGTGAGCTGTTCCAATTTTCCTCCACACATGACGTTGTGTGTTACTCCCAAACAATTCAACTTTGGTTTCATCAGTCCACAAAATATTTTTAAATATTGTTGTGGAGTGTCCAATTGCCTTTTTGCGAACATTAAACGAGCAAAAATGTTTTTTGTTTTTTTTTTTACTTTCAGCAGTGGCTTCCTGCGTGGAGTCCTCCCATGAACACCATTCTTGGCCAGTTTTTTTTTACATATACTTGGTGTGTGCACATAGATATTGGACTGTGCCAGTGATTTCTGTAAGTCTTTAGCAGACACGCTACGGTTTTACGCTATTCCGCGCTGAACTCTTGGGGTCATCTTTGGTGGACGGCCACTTCTTAGGAGAGAAGCAACAGTGCCAAACTCTTCATTTGTAGACAGCTTCTCTGACTGTGGATTGATATAAATCCAGACTTTTAGAGATGATTTTTTATCCTTTCCCAGTTTTATGCAAATCAACAATCCTTGATCACAGGTCTTCAGACAGCTCTTTTGACCGAGCCATGATTCAGACAATGCTTCTCATCAGAAATTTCTTACCATGTGTGTGTTTTATAGTGGGCAGGGCAGCTTTAAACCACTCATCAGTGATTGGGCACACACCTGACTTAAAATTTTTGGTAAAAATTGGTTTCAATTGCTCTTTGAGTCTCCTTAGGCAGAGGGTTCACTTATTTTTCTTCCTCCTGTGATTGTTTGCATGCTATCCTCATTAAAATATGAAAACCTATAAATGTTTGGGTGGTTTTAATTAAAGCAGACACCGTTTTTTCATCTGTGTGATTTTGACTAAGATCAGACCATATTTGATGATTCTAAATCACAAATTCCAAAAGATTCAGATACTTTTTCATACCACTGTATCCTAACTAATTAACAGTCTGTTCAGGCACATTTTTCTATACTGCTTGACATTTTATTTTCAGATGAATTTCAATGTGTGTGTGTGTTTTTAGTCTCAACCCACTGAATGATCGATCCCAAGGGTATCAAGTAGATATGGGATTTTCAAATGCCGATGCCAATACCGATTTTCTAAAAAAAAATTTCAGCCGATTGACGGTATCCAAAGCAGATTTGAGGCAGATATACTTTTTTTTTTAAAAGCATGTACAGGTTTTCCTCTACATTTAAAAGATTACGGCGCATAGCCACAACAAAATATATATATTTTATATTTTTTTAAAAGGCCGTTTCAAACTAGCAGCAACCTAGTCTGAAGGATTTATCGGCAACCTATCCATTTTGTATTATAATGTCCGTAACTAAGCGCTTGGCCCCCTTAAGAAACTATCGGACTGGGGAGCTGTGACGTAGGGGGAAGCGAGTACGAAGAATGGGCGAATGGGCGTGATAGCAAGAGATAGCGGTCGCATGTTGCGGCAGCCCGCTGTTGTATTGTTATTGTTTTTCTTTATTATTGTTGCCACATTAAAGAGCATATGACACGAGAAAAAAAGTCTTAAATGGCATTATTATGTGAATTAGAATCATATTTTGAGACGATTCGACTATATACAACAATTTAGCAAAGCACAGATGACGAGAAATTAATCTTTTAATCTGCCGGTTAGCCACACCTACCATTATAGGGCTTTAGCGTCCCCAACAGGAGGATGACGTCAGCGGTAGACTGGGCTCATCGGTTTTACTATTCTGCCCATTGAGGGAGAATTATTCAGAACGAGGAAAACGCGACGAAGAGAGCCGCAAAATGTCATTGTTTCTGTCTCTCTACTCCAATATTTTTACAGGATATTCTTTTTATCCAAGTATTTATCCCCAATAGCTATATAAATGGCTTGAGAAGGACTAGTCAGCCCGTCGAGGGGGAACTATTCACAACGAGGAAAACGTGACGAAGAGAGCGGCAAAATGTCATTGTTTCTGTCTCTTTACTTCCATATTTTTACAGGATATTCTTTTTATCCAAGTATTTTCCCCAATTGCTAAATAAATGGCATGGTCATGACAAATAACAATCTTGTGCTAAATGGAATATGAAATAATAAAAATCCATTTATTCAAGACGACATGGCAAAATTACTCCATAATGGTCAAAACTGTCGACTTCACCTTTACTGTCGCACCTCCCGAACGATATTTTATGACACCTAAATCGGACATATGTCATTTTCCTTCCCCGGCTTCGGAGAATGTAAACAAACCCGAAGGAGTGACAGCTAGCCGACATGCTAACCCGAACCGAGGGATGTTTCAAAGTCTTCGAAGTGGAAAATCACACGTAACTAGCCTGGATTATTTGACATGACGACCCGGTTGTCGATTGTCTTCGCGGATCGGCAAACCGCCCGGCGGAGAGCAATTTACAGTTCGTTCCCGGGAGGAGGGTGGCTGGAGTTGTTGTGTAGCTAACGTGCTAACAGCTAACTGCTAATGAGCATGAGGAGAGCTTTTTACATGCCTATCAATGATCAAACGTAAGTAGTCCTTCATTTAAAGAAAGTTTGTAGTGTTTACTTTGTAATCGCTGTATTCGTATTTGACATAATACAAAACAAGATGTTTACTCACTTCCTCGTAAGTCCAATGGTCCCACAGTAAATATCCACGGTGAATGGGAACCTTTTGAAACACCAAAAAGGCGCACACACCTCTCCCTCGTACAGCAAAATTTTTCTGCAGCCGTTTGGCTGTCGTGATGCGAAAAATAAACGTATTAATCCGCAAAATCTGATGAATCTTAAGTCCTTCTCATACAACAGTACGGCTGTATAGTGAAGAGGACTTCTTCCTCCGTACACGTCACAGCGCCCTCTACCTCAATGCAAGATCGAAGCCGGAAATCTGTCATTTTCATAGCACGGGATTCAAAAAAATGTAATAAATATATCGATTGCTTCTTCACACATCCAAGTGGTCCATTTCATTCAGGAGCATAAAATACCGCGTGTATTATAAAATAAATATGCTTTTTTTGTGTCACAGGCACTTTAAGTTTCTATTTTGAACCCTAAGGCGATAAGGACCAAGAGACTTTGCAAACAATACAGCTTGTGTTGAAAATAACCCCGCCCCTTTCATTTATTATGATTTTGTTGTTGTCGTTGTTGTATATTTGCTGATTGTATGTGAATTGTTCACCCCATGTTTGTAAAATAGTATTTATTGTGAATTTAAAAAAATATGTGATTGTAGCACTGCGTGTTAAGTACCAACAGAGGACGCCATTGCACTTTCTTTGAGCACTGAAAGTAGAGCTGTCAAGAATAGTAATTGGAGCATGATGGTCAAATTGGAATTGTAAACCCTTGTGGGAATATACCTGCTTGCAACTGCAGTGCCCAAATATTATACGTAATCACTGTCAAGTGAATAAAATTCAATATTTCACATCTTTTTTAGTTTCGGGGGATACAATTTGTGGATAGTTTTGTGTGTGTGTGTGTGTGTGTGTGGAGGATTACAAGCACTAAGCATTTAAAATGTAATCTCCTACTTTGTAACGTAGGCAGGATATGAAGATAAATTCTAAATCCCAACCCCCAAAAAATATTACTAAAAATATCATGTGTAAACATATTGCTACACTCATGCTCCACCACAATGCAGAAAGCCGTCCAGCGGCATTTTACAACAAAAGCTTAGAAGGCAGACTTGAATATTACCTTATAAAGGTAAAAAAGCTGCCCAACAAATCATGTGGAGACACACAATTGCACCTCTGTTTGGGATGAATGCATAGACATTGTCCCATGCCTTTTCCTGGTATACAACGTTGACAAAAGGCCAAAGTGGGATCGCCCTCCTTTGGTTAGCCGACAAAGTTGAAACAGGAAGCCTCCCTTTGTTTTTGCCCAAACAAGCGGAGAACGACCTCCAAACATCGCAACAAACTGGTAGAGCTCGGCATTCAGGTTGAAGGAAACCAGCGCAAGATAGTGGCCGAGTGACTTTTCAATCAACATCCCACCACGCATTTTCAAGCGCGGGACATTTACGGCTGCTCCCATCCTGCTTTAGAAAAGGACGGAAGCAGTTTGGAAATATAAGTTGTTCCCACACTGTGAGAGCACAGCTAAGATCACAGAACCCAAGAACAACTTCCTCTGACATAATAAGCCTAACCTAAACAATGCACCTTGGACATTTACGACTCCAGCTGCCATCTTTCCCACCCCGAGACACGTTTGGAAATTGACAACAGAGAAAAATTCAGGTTGTTTTACCATTAGATGAAGTCTTACCCACAGTCCTTGTCATTTTTAGTTTATAGTCATTTCAAAATGTGTACGCCTTCGTCTAGTTTTAGTCGACCAATACTCAGGCTGTGTTCGTCTAGGGCTGCAGCTATTGATTATTTTAGTAGTCAAGTAATTGAGTAATCGGATAAAGAACATGAAAAATTAAAATACCCGAGCTGAGCCTCAAACGGTGTTGAAAAAAAAAAATAAACAAGGATCCATGTACAAAAAAAGAACAATTTGCTAACTTCCGTAGCAAAAGTCCGCTAGCTTAAATGCTATGAAACGCTAACGTTTTTTTGTTTGTTTGTTTTTTACAATGCTCTTAACAAATGGTTCAGACACATATTCCCACAAAAATGGCTAAATATACCTATAAACTAAATCACGAATGCATTTAAAAAAAAAAAAACATTAGCTCAAACAAAAACTTTGCTTATGTTGCTCTTAACATGGGGCAGCTGGATTCAGCCATGTGAAATGAGGCAGATGAGGGCAGTGTATCCACCCAAATCAATTAAACTAAATAAAAACACTTTCAAAATAAACCATTACAATTCAACTTTAATTAAACGATTACTCATCGCAGCACATTTTAATTCGAATCTTTTTTTTTTTTTCTAATCGAATACTCGAGTTACTTGATCAATCATTGCAGCACTATGTTCGTCAGTAAAATTCACCGTTTCCATCCAAAAATAAATGTATAAATAAATAAATAAATAAATAAAGGTTTCCAACAATTTGGAAAGAACATTAACAGACGAGCACATATTGTAGCATCTACAAGGAGTTCCCAAACTGGTGACAATAATACACATTCAGCAGGCAAAACACCACGAACTGTAGGTTTAAAAAAAAATAAAAAGAAAGTTGTCCAAGAGTATGAACCACATTCCTCATCTGTTTAAGTTATTTTACTCCTTGCCACTAGGGGCTGTAAGTCTACTGTCCTTCTAAAAAAATTAGCATATCGTGATAAAGTTCATTATTTTCTGTAATGTACTGATAAACATAGACTTTCATATATTTTAGATTCATGACACACAACTGAAGAACTTCAAGCCTTTTATTGTTTTAATATTGATGATTTTGGCAAAAAAGGTACTCTAAAGAAGCTACTAACCTAATTATCTGAATCAACGAATTAACTCAAAACCCCTGCGAAAGATTCCTGAGGCTTTTAAAAACTCCCAGCCTGGCTCATGACTCAAAACCGCAATCATGGGCAAGACTGCCGACCTGTCTGCAGTCCAAAAGGCCATCATTGACACCCTCGAGCAAGAGGCTAAGACACAGAAAGAAATTTCTGAGCGAATAGGCTGTTCCCAGAGTGCTGTATCAAGGCACCTCAGTGGGAAGAAAAAAATGTGGCAGGAAATGCTGCACAACCAGAAGAGGTGACCGCACCCTGAGAAAGATTGTGGAGAAGGGCCAATTCCAGACCTTGGGGGACCTGCAGAAACAGTGGACTGAGTCTGGAGTAGAAACAGCCAGAGCCACCGTGCACAGGCGTGTGCTGGAAATGGGCTACAGGTGCCACATTCCCCAGGTTAAGCCACTTTTGAACCTGAAACAGCGGCAGGAGCGCCTGACCTGGGCTACAGAGAAGCAGCACTGGACTGTTGCTCAGTGGTCCAAATTACTTTTTTTCAGATGAAAGCAAATTTTGCATGTCATTCAGAAATCAAGGTGCCAGAGTTTGAAGGAAGAAACGGGGAGAAGGAAATGCCAAAATGCTTGAGTACCCACAGTCAGTGATAGTCTGGCGGGCCATTTCAGCTGATGGTGTTGGTGTACTGTGTTTTATCAAGGGCAGGGTCAATGCAGGTAGCTATCAGGAGATTCTGGAACACTTCATGCTTCCATCTGCTGAAAAGCTTTAAGGAGATGAAGATTTCATTTTTCAGCACGACCTGGCACCTGCTCACAGTACCAAAACCACTGACCATGGCATTACTGTGCTCAATTGGCCTGCCAACTCTCCTGACCTGAACCCCATAGAGAATCTGTGGGATATTGTGAAGAAGAAGTTGAGAGACACCAGACCGACACTGCGGATGAGCTTAAGGCCGCTATCGAAACATCCCGGGCCTCCATAATTGATTATGATTGATGAATATGATGAATTCCTAATTACCTCCATGCCACGCCGCATCGAGGCAGTCATTTCTGCAAAAGGATTCCCGACCAAGCATTGAGTGCATAGCTGATATAATTCATTGAAGGTTGACTTTTTTTGTATTAAAAAACACTTTTTTGTATTGGTCGGATGAAATATGCTCATTTTTGAGATAGAGATTTATGGGTTTTCTTGACTTTTTTGCCAAAATCATCAATATTAAAACAATAAAAGGCTTGAACTACTTCAGTTGTGTGTAATGAATCTAAAATATATGAAAGTCTAATGTTTATCAGTACATTACAGAAAATAATGAAATTATTACAATATGCTTTTTTTTTTAGGACTAGTATATCTTTCTACTGATCTGGAGTCAGCCCTATAGGCCAATAAAATGAGAGCTAATCACTAGAGTTGTCCGATAATGACTTTTTAATCAATATCCCGATATCGTCCTACTCCAAAAATCCGATACCGATATCAAACAGATACTGATACAGTACATGCAGTCATGGACATATTAACATATTATGGCTAATTATATTGTGGTGCCCCACTGGATACTTTAATAATGATAAATGTAACAACTTGAATGTTTTCCAATAAACATTGTGTAAAAAATAAGTGAACAACTTCAACTGAAGTTACGGGAAAAGTATATACAGTCGTATGAAAACGTATCTGAAACTTTTGGAATTTTGCACATTTCTGCATGAAATCACCATCACATGTGATGTGATCTTTGTCAAAATCACACAGATGAAAAACGGTCTCTGCTTTAACTAAAACCACCCAAACATTTATAGGTTTTCATATTTTAATGAGGATAGTATGCAAACAATGACAGAAGGGGGAAAATAAGTGAGTGAACCATCATATTTAATATTTTGCGCCCAACCCCCCCTTGGCTGCAATAACTTCAACCAGATGCTCTCTGTAACTGCAGATCAGTCTGGCATATCGATCAGGACTAATCTTGGCCCATTCGTCTCTACAAAACTGCTGTAGTTCACTCAGATTCCTGGGATGTCTGGCGTGAATCGCTGTCTTTAGGTCATGCCACAGCAACTCAATGGGGTTTAAGTCTGGATTTTGACTTGGCCACTCCAGAATATGTATTTTGTTCTTTTGAAACCATTCTGAAGTTGATTGACTTCTGTGTTTTGGATCATTGTCTTGTTGCAGCATCCATCCTCTTTCTAGCTTCAACTGTCTGACAGACGGCCTCACGTTTTCCTGCAAAACCTTTGAATTCATTCTTCCATCCATGATTGCAAGTTGTCCACGCCCTGAGGAAGCAAAACAGCCCCAAATCATGATGCTCCCTCTTTCATGCTTCACGATGGGGATGAGGTGTTCATGTTGGTGACCTGTTCCAGTTTTCCTCCACACATGACATTGTGTGTTACTCCCAAACAATTCAGCTTTGGTTTCATCTGTCCTCAAAATATTTTTCCAAAACTTCTGTGGAGTGTCCAAGTGCCTTTTTGCGAAACCAAATATTTTGCCAAAACTTCTGTGGAGTGTCCAAGTGCCTTTTTGCGAACATTAAACCAGCAACAATGTTTTTTTTTTTAGACAACAGTGGCTTCCTCTGTGGAGTCCTCCCATGAACACCCTTCTTGGCCAGAGTTTTACATATAGTGGATGTTTGCACAGAGATATTGGACTGTTCCAGTGCCTTTTTACCTCTCTGAGCATTCTGTGCTGAACATTTGGCGTCATCTTTGGTGGACGGCCACTCCTTGGGAGAGAAGCAACAGTGCCAAACTCTCCATTTGTAGACAACTTCTCTGACTGTCGATTGATGAACATCCAGACTTTTCGAGATGGTTTCGAGTCCTTTCCCAGCTTAATACAAATCAACAATCCTTGATCGCAGGTCTTCAGACAGCTCTTTTGACCGAGCCATGATTCAGACAATGCTTCTCATCAAGACAATTCTTATCAGGTGTGCGTAAACCTGTCGCAGTATGCAATAATTCCATTTATCGCGCGATATATAAAAATGAAGGCGGTAATTTTTCCGCTGCGATTTATCGCCTTGCGTGCACGTGCGCGCGCGGCAGACGTGCTGTTAAAAGTTCGGATTCCTCGTTACCAACTGCGCAAAATGCATCTTCGTTCCAAGTCCGGCAAAAACTAGCGCCGGAGCCAATCGTTCCCATTATATCCTGTTGTTCAACGTATACCGGCCGCATCAGTGCTCCGGAGTGACTGTGGACCATCTACAGCGCGCCGGTGTCGTTGACGTGTGGGCGCTCCCGTCAGGAGTGACATTTCACGCGGGTGGCTGTTTTTTCGGCACAACGCCGGATATTTACAACGAAGTCCGCCAAAACATTGTTACCGACTAGGCTGCTACGAACGACCTCGCTTTGACAATAAACAGCTGAATGAAATTAAGAGCGCTGTGTCATATGCTGGTGTTGTGTAGTAATGAGCAGATGTGACTTCAGCGGCGCTTGTTAACTTTTTTAATGCGCGCACACACTAGATATCATGAAATGGCACACTAGATGTGCTACATCCCATGCCATTGGCTACGTGAGCACAGAGTGATTATGGGTTACGTAGTCCATATACTACATCGATGAATTCTAAACTGTCATGACTGAATGGAAGTTAAGAAGGCCAAATCATTCCATTCCAGTGACTACAGATAATGTTGCAAATATTGTTAATTCAGTACGTGACACAGATGGATTCGGACCACAAATAGGATGTCTTGCTCATGTAGTAAACCTAGCTGCTAAGAAAGCTGTAGCATTCAACAGTGTGCTTTGCCTCACTTTACAAACAGTAAACATTGTTCTCAGCACTTTTGTACAAATATTTTTCAGATCAGTAAGAAGTAAGCACATACAGTAAATATTATGCACTATAATGCATGTTTATATGATGGCAATTTAATTTTTGCCCGCTAGCAAAAAAAAAAAAAAACGGAACAAAAAAATAGTTGTTTTTTTTACAGAGCATTAAATGTATTGAATTGGCTCAAAAATTGTGACCCCCGTATCAAAAATCGTACCGAACCGTGACTTAACTGTATCGTTGCATCCCTATGGAACACCATTGCAGAAGCTGTGACGGGAAAAGTTTTCATTTGCCTAAATGCTAAAGTTATTAAGTGCAATTTTTTTTTCTCTTTTTTTTTTTAAACACATTTGATTTATTCTGTGGTGCTGTGCAGTATCAATATTGTTGTTTTTTTTTACTTAAGAGGCATGGTCTATTGTTTTTAGTTGTGATTTCTTAAAAAGTGTTTTTGAATTTATCTATTAATGTATACTGTATTCTCACAGTGTTATTGTAAATTGGTTAAAAAAAATTGGGGAGGCGCAATAATATCGCATATCGCAATAATTTATGAGAATAATTATCGCACACTAATATTTGGTATCGCGACAGGCCTAGGTGTGCGTTTTATAGTGGGCAGGGCGGCTTTAAACCACTCATCAGTGATTAAGCACAGACCTGACTTAAAATGTTTGGTAAAAATTGGTTTCAATTGCTCTTTAAGTCTCCTTCGGCAGAGGGTTCACTTACTTTCTTTCCCTCCTTCTGTCATTGTTTGCATACTATCCTCATTATAATATGAAAACCTATAGATGTTCGGGTGGTTTTAGTTAAAGCAGACACTGTATTTTCATCTGTGTGATTTTGACAAAGATCAGATCACATTTGATGGTGATTTTATGCAGAAATGTGAGTAAATCTAAAAGGTTCATAAATGCTCTAATCCGTTCCAAGCCCCCCAAAATTCAGACATAAATCTTTTATAATGCATAAAACATGCATCAAAACATGTAACAAATACATGTTACAATTTGTGGCGTTGTGCATAGTGTAAAAAACAAAGAATAGAGTAAAAAAGAATACAAGTTAATAAACTCATGTAAAGCTGTCGGAAGACAAAGGCCAATGAAGAGGACAGACAGAGATACACGCATACACATACAGTAGAGGTCCCTCCAAGCCAAATGGATGCCAGGAATGCTAGGCGATAGCCAATGGCAAAGTATGCTACGTTCCGTAAACTTGAGGAGCTGCGAGTACCGGCCGTACTGCATTTTTTTCTTTCGTTTTCTAAATTTCTATCTTAATAAGATGCAGTATTTTCCAGTTGAGGCGTGTCTTAACCTGAAAATTCTGTATGTAAAGACGTTCGTAAGTAGAGGTACTACTGTATTTCAGATTGGGGGGTCATAAATATCCATCTTGTCCCCTCAGGTGTAGTTTTGGCTAAGAATCAATACGAGAATGACGTGATGTAATATCCCGATGTATCTCAGTCTATTTTTTAACACCCCAACTTTAAACCCATTTCATGCATTTAGAAGCAAATTAGAAAAATGACTTTAGAGGGTCATTGAGAAAAGGATACTACGTGGGAACAATAAATGAGGCAGTTTTGAATACAAATCCAAGAAAAAAATGGATTGTATGAAGGAGCAGTTCTATTTATAGGTGTAATGTTAAAGTGCATGAATCAGTAAAACCGTTTGCAATATTTATGAATTGAGTGCAGATTCTTCTGAGCGGTCTTTTTCACTGTTCCTGATGGGGTAAAAGTTATGTAGATGACCTAGATTTTAATTACCAATTACCGTAAATACTCGTGTATAGGTAGAAAACAAATTTTTGGCCAAAATTTTCGCCCCAAAAGTTTTATATACCGTATTTTTCAAACTATAAGTCGCACCTGAGTATAAATTGCATTTTTGAGGAAAATTACTTGATATAATCCAACACTTGTAACAGATATGTCATCTTGAAAGGCAATTTAAAATAAAAATACAATAGAGAACAACGTGCTGAAAAGGTGTACAGTATGACAATGTTACATGATGCATGAACAACGAAATCCGAACGTGGCCGGTATGTTAACGTAACACAGTTATTCAGATAACTATAGCACAAATAACATGCTAACAAGTTAACCAAACCATCAGTGTCACTTCAAAACACCAAAATAACATGTGAAATGATATAATAATGCGTTAATAATTTCACACATAAGTCGCTCCAGAGTATAAGTCGCACCCCCAGCCAAACGATGAAAAAAAACTTATAGTCCAAAAAATACAGTACTTTGGTGCGACCTATACGAAGGTCAACCTAAAATAACTAAACACATACCATGGGTGCGACCTATACACATGTATATACGGTACAATAATTCAATTTTGCACATATTTTAGGGCTGCAACTAACGATTATTTTCATAATGGATTAATCGGCCAATTAATTAGATGATTAATCGGATAAACGTCACTTTTTTTAACTACCTTCACAGTTTAACTTGAGGTTGTTTTTGGCATATCGCAAGTAACAATGAAGACAAAATCCAATTTCAAAGCAAACTCTCTTGTATGACAATTTACAGTTTGAATGGGAGTTTGTGTTGAGACTGAGCTGCTATATGAATTGTTTAGGTGAGTGGTTTCTTGATATAAAGTAATTTAGAACTTTACTATCTAATAAAAACTAAAGCGCTAATATGCGTCTCTAAAACACATTATAAACGGATGCTTAGGACACTGATAAGCATAATCGCTAACTAGCTTAGCGCTCCGTGATGAGTTGTACACAGTAGCAAACAATGCAATTGGCTTCATTTACTCACCTCTAACGGAGGCACACAGGAGCTAAAAACACAAAAGACAATCTAACAGACATTTCGTAATATTATTGATTCAGCAACCCAACCAGAGTGGAGCAGTGAACTCTCTCTCTCTCTTGCTCATATTACTGGCACGTACGCGGGCAGCCTCACATTACACACAAACAAGGGCCCAAACGGGACAGCTCATAGCTGCCTGCAAAAATCGGTTATCAAATTCGTTGGCAACTAATTTATTAATCGATTTTAATTGATTTAATCAAGTAGTTGTAGCAGCCTCATTAAAAAGCTAGTTTAGTAAGTAAGTAGTAAGATGTCTGAAAATTGGCAAAAATGTGAATTGTTGATTTTCAGAGTGTTTTTTCATGTGCTACTTTGACTTAACAAAAATATAGTAAAGAAATCTGATAATATTTATAACTGTGAATTTATATACCGTATATGTTAGAATTTCAATAGACAATTTAACGTGAAGAAGGTCCTAAACAATTAAATTGCTTTTCAAATAAGTTGTCGATTCATTTGCTAATCGATTAGTCGTCGATTAATCGATTCATTTGTTGCGCCTAGTATACATGGTAGTACAGATTTTGCTGTGTTTTTGCTTTGAGCAGCTGCATCAGCTTATCTGTTGTAAGGAGCTGCGGGGTGTAACTTCCAGAGTGCATTTTAGCTTTAATTGGGCCGTTCCAGTATGCTGGGCTTGTTTTCCAGTGAAGCACAAACTAGCCTTGATCTGAAGGTGGAGAGGTCATTTTCCAGCCCATTAATGACATAATATACTGACCACAACGTGCCTAATGGGCGCACATTAACCCCTACAGAATTTGCCTTGCATGTGGATAGGGGTGTTAATTAGGCCTGTCACAATAACAAATTTTAGTAGGCGATATATTGTCTCATAAATTATTGACGATAGGCGATATAATTGTCCATTTTTTTAACCAATTCAACCACTAATGTAGTGACAATACATCCTAATAACCCATTCAAATGAAATGAAATATTCTTAACTAAAAGAAACTATATTAAAAAGAATTGAGAAAAAAAACTAAAGCCAAATTATTCATAGTCAAACAATTTTTTTAATAATGTGTGTCATTTTAAAGCTATTCTTAGTGTAGAATCTAAGTACGTGAGATTAACTCCAGCATTATTTATATGTTGAACATGACAAGCTTTTATTTTGAAATGTTCACATATGGTACATAAGCTTTACACTGATGAATTAAAGTGGCGTTGAAACACTTTGTTTTGAAAGTGTTTGCATTTATTTTTATTCATTTGGGTGGATACACTGTCCTCTAGTGGCGACAGTGAATATGACATAACTCATTTAACATGGCTGAATCCAGCTGCTCCCTGCTAAGAACGACATAAGCCAAGTTTTTGTTCAAGCAAATGTTTGTTTATGCATTCGTAATTTAGTTTAGAGGTATAGTTATCAGGTTTTTTGAGGGGAACATGTGTTTGAAAGATTTGTGAAGAGCTTTGTAAAAGAAAAAAAAATGTAGCATTTCATAGCATTTAGCTAGCAGATTTTTGCTCTGCAAGTTAGCCAACTGTTCTTTTGTTGTACTTGGATACTCATTTATTTATGTTTTTTTCAATGCAGTCGTAATTTAGTTTATAGGCAGGGGTGCACATAAGTGGTCCGTATGCGCGCATGCGTACTGGACGTATACGAACGCGCTGGCCCTCAACGGTTTCCATACGCTTTTGCGTACCGATGGCTGACCACTGCATTTGCGGCGGACACGAGATAATCACTTCTCAAAATGTCGGAGGCAGGCCCCACTGAGTAATTATTTCCGTGTTCCCCCACCCCCGTCAAAGGACAGACAGACGACAGAGACGTCACCGGAGCTACCGAAAAAAGGACTTTTGCTGAAAAGTGGCTGCAGGAGGTACCATAGCTAGAAGCAAATGATGCTCGCACGGATATGTGGTACAAAATTTCCCGTGAGAATCGCTGATAACGGCAACGCATTTTATGTTGGGTCCAAGAATTTCAGCCATCCAAACTTTGAAATGCACGAAAAAAACAGAGCATGTGGCAATTAAGCAAACTATCGATGTCAGGCAGCACCCCACTCGCCCTATGGACAAGTGGCGGAATAAAGTTAATGAAGAGCAGCCCCATGCACTGACAAACGTGTTTTTGCTCGCATTTCACAAAGCTAAACACGCACGTTCAATGAGCTCTTATGAGGAGGAGGACATCCCACTTTTACAAAGGTTTGGAGTTAATGTGGGAGCCGCATAATGCCCTTTATTTTGAATTAGTACTGCTTTTATGTTCATTTCTTTACATTTCACTTCAAAGTAATGGCAATTTTGTTGTGCCAGTTGATGTTAATCAGGCATTCATTGTTAATATAATTAATAAAAGGTATTTGGCTCTAACTAAAGCTTGTCATAATTTTATCGCATCAGGCAGGTCGGCTCTCAAGCTCAATGAGGACCAAGTCACATCTCCAGGTCCTCCTCTGAGAACCTGGGCAAAAAAAATATGTGCACCCCTGTTTATAGGTATATTTAGCCATTTTTGTGGAAATATGGGTTTGAGCGATTTGTTAAGAGCATGGTAAAAATAAAAAGTAAAAAAATAAACGTTTTATAGCTATTTATATTTTATTGCATTTAAGCTAGCAGACTTTTGCGATGCAAGTTAGCCAATTGTTCTTTTGTATGTTGTAATATCATTTGAGGCTAAGCTCAGCTATTTTAATTTTTTATGTTCCTAATCCGATTACTTGATTATTCATAACTAACTAGTTCATAGATTCATCGACTACTAAAATTATCGATAGCTGCAGCCCTAATTAGGACATTGTAATTTTTCCATTCACCTCAATGTTTAATATAGATATGTTTCCATATTTTGTATGTCTGAACTTTAAGTGTATAGTGTGTTGATGACCAAAAAACATCTGTGAAAGAAAATGTCTCGTATGCAATCAACACGCACGTATGCCGAACATGCGAACACAAGCACAAATACAGTATATGCCATAAATTGCAGCCGGGAGACTGACAGTTCTCATTTTTATTTACCGTGCGATTAATTGACTTATAGCATATTGCGACAAGCAATCACCCATTTCATGGTGATACAATATTATATCCATTCTGTGCACGAAGTATTATTTGACAATATTACAAATTCTGCCACAATTTGACACTAACGCCGTTAATCAGTATAAAAGTATAAAATATGAGAATTGGGAGTTAAGGTTGCCATTTACATCCCAGCACTATTCAGCTCGCCATAATGTAACGAGCAACCAGCTCGTTATAATCTCACACCCAATCAAAGGTGAGAGCAACTCCACAATAGGTCAAGGTCCCCAGCCGTCCGGCGTTCAAGGTGTCAAGTACATCTGCCGGCGAGGTATACAGAGAAAGGCTCGGCAGAACAGACCAACGCTGAACCCGGCATTCATCTGCGCTGTTCCCACACATTCAATTCAAGTGCTACTGAGGGGATGAGTCATGTGTGAGACGCGGTATTAATAGGTGCGACGAGGCTCACTATTCATTAGCTCATGTTGATGTCTATTCCAAATGAAATGATCCCAGACTTCCCAGTGTTACACGCTCGTACACAAGTGGGTTTAATTGAAAATTAGAGCTGCATCTATCAATTATTTTGGTAATGCATTAATCAATTGGTTCGAACAATCGAGTAATCGTTTAACGAACATTTAATGTGTTGCAGAATGAATTTTAAGAGATGTAAAGCAAAGGCTTTCTTTCAAAGAAATCATTCATTGCGAATACAAAATAAAATTCCCGAGTTTTTTTTTTTTTCAAACTATGCAGCATTGCACTTTCATTTCCATAGTTTCCCCTACATATAAATGATTGTGGTGCGCCGCCACATAAAAATAAAAGCCCATTGACTTCATAACCTATTGACATGACACGGGAAACAGGGCCGATTTTTAGGGGCTTATTTTCAAAAACTACAAATTCAAATATTTACAAAAACAAAGCTGCTACTGACCTAAAATCACCAGGGTTGTTCCGATCATGTTTTTTTGCTCCCGATCCGATCCCGATCGTTTTAGTTTGAGTATCTGCCGATCCCAATATTTCCCGATGCGATTGCTTTTTTTTTCTCCCGATTCAATTCCAATCATTCCCGATAATTTTTCCCGATCATATACATTTTGGCAATGCATTAAGAAAAAAATGAATAAAACTCGGACGAATATATACATTCAACATACAGTACATAAGTACTGTATTTGTTTATTATGACAATAAATCCTCCAGATGGCATTTACATTATTAACATTCTTTCTGTGAGAGGGATCCACGGATAGAAAGACTTGTAATTCTTAAAGGATAAATGTGACTTTGTATATTGTGAGTAAATATTGCCATCTAGTGGATTTTTATGAGCTTTCAGTAAATGATACTGCAGCCATTTAACTTCTGCCCAAATGCATGATGGGAAGTGCAACCATGTCTGTGCGTAATGGTACCAATTGATATATCTTCTCAGCGTTGGGAAATAAGATAGGGTGTTAAGAAAAAGATAACTACTTTTCCTCCCCGCATTGCTTCCCACGATAGTTCCAATCGTTGAGAGAGGAATTGTAAGGCTTTATAGCCAATTAAAAAAAGGCTTTTCTCTACTCATTTTAAGTTGCCTTTTAGCTCTATGTATACGTAATACGGTGCCATTATAGATTGAACGCGACAATGCATGAGTGGGTAGTGCAGCACATGCGTTAATTGCGTTAAATATTTTAATGTTATTACCGCCGTTGACGCGATAAATTTGACAGCCCTACTTTAAGCCAAAATTAAAGACTCTGGATGAGTGTATGACATTTGTCTGTAACGTTAAATACAATCAGAAAGCGATTTAATTGAAAAAAAAAAAATATATATATATATATATATATATATATTTAAAAAAGGCATGTCCTAACCCTTTTGCCGATTTCGATACTTTGAAAATGTCGTGATCGGACCCGATCGATCGGCAGTGTTTCCCACCAATGAACGAGACTGTGGCGGCCCGCCACAGTCTCGTTTTGATTTCTATTCACTGTTGCCCCCTCCCAATTAAAGTATGTCACAGTCACAGCCAATTATTATCTAAAGCTGGTTAAAATTGAAGTTATGTTGTTTTAAGGTGTATTAAATACTTGTTCATGTGCCCCTTTTGATCTACGAGCACCCGCCCCTCCACCGGTCTCTGCACGCCCCTGCTGAAACACAGTGTGGGTCGACAGAGCTCAATATTTTGTTGGGGTGTACTGGAACATATTTCCTCCACACCCTTCTCACCTTTTTAACCCCTGACCCATTTTCATGCCTGGCTATGAGAGTATGAGTCTGGCCACCATTCAGCAGAAAAAAATTTCCAGGGCGGAGCCAGCCACAGCAAATGGACACCAGAGCGGACCAATCAGGGACGGGCTGATGCGACGTCGGTAAAGCGACAAGAAACTAGCGAGAGACATTTCAACATATTCAGCATGGCTAGCGAGAGATAGACTGTTGGTTTTAGCGACTCGATGTGTTTTTGGTCATGTAAAACCGAATTTACTGCGGATTGGAACATATTGCCGCTGCGTCTGGTGTACCAGGCTACGGGACTACTGTCTGCTGCATTCTGCTGCATTTGGCGCGATCTGGCGACACCGCATACAGCAATTTATATTACATTCAGTGGTCTCAAAATGCCCTAAAGAGATACACCAGGCTTGAAAATGTACACACACACACACCCTACCCCGAGGGTCAGAGACCCTCCCACCACAGTCTCCTAAAATCCTGTGGGAAACACTGATCGGCATCTTTAAAAACCACGACAGGCACCTACCTTAGCCATATATGAGTCTACGTGAGAAGCGGCATCAAAAAATTCCCTTATAAAATCCCGATGAATTATTTTCTATATAACTTAAAATGGCTATAAAAGTCTCAGATTTTACACTAGATGCACAAAAATCACCAGAGATAATCACCTATATTTTCAGGATCAATAGCAATGTTAAACATATAAGTTTTTGACCAAAATAGCAACATAATTTTTTTTTTATTTACTGCAAGTTTTCAACAGCTAATGAGTCACTCACTTTAACATCAGAAACTTAATACTTGAGGGAAAAATGCAGAATCAATCATAAATAAGATGTAAATATATAATCAATAAATTCTATATACAATCACAACTTATTATAGAATAGAATATCCCTGTATTATCACTATACACTATATACCGTTAGCGAATGAGGCTAGCGGTCGCCTGGCGTAAACAGAAACTTTTCTGGCAAAAATCCTTTTGAATAAATGCTAAAATCCCCAAATTCTTCATAGATATGGACGTAAAACAGTCTCAATTCTTGGTTAAAAGAAAAGAAAACGTACAGTTAGCGTTTACGTATATTGATGAAGTACCATGCTACTACTGTATATTAGCGAATGAGGCTTGCGGCCGCCTGGTGTAATAGGAGATTTTCTGGCAAAATTCTTGTGAATAAATGCTTAAATCCCCGAATTTTCATAGATATGGAGGTAAAACCGTCTCAATTCTTGGTTAAAAGCAAATAAACCATGCAGGTAGCTAAAGTCAGTTATGAAAATTAGCCGCCTCCATGTGTAAACAAAGAAGAACATTCCTGCGAATAAATGCTTCAGTCATGCGTACATGGTACGAAAAGTATAATATTTACCTTGAATCCTCAAATAAATTACTCCTGAGACAATCCTTCCCGTTTGTATGCGGTACAGCTTTCGTAGTTAAATCCAATCGTAAGTAAATCCAAGCTTAAATCAGACATGAGCGTGTGCCGTCTTCGGCTATTACTAAATGAAGTTCGGCCCCCTCTGATTAGGTGTGACGCAAAGAATGACGAAGTGTCAGGTCACTAGATTTTTGCAGTCTGTGTAAAAGCCACCACGCCTTAATTTAAAGATACATTCTAATTCATAATTTGTATAATTTAACAATACGTCTTTGCTGGCTGTATGCGCCAGTGTGGGAAACCAATTGACCTTTTTGCAGTGCATTGCTGCCACCTGTCGGTCAGAATAATTCACTGCATCCATTTTTTATGTGTATGTAAGTGTGTTTATACAGTTGTCGTGTATTGAGTATTGAATATGTGTTTGTTTGGCAAATGATATATTTCAAATAGAGATTTGTTAGAAGTCATTTTTGGAAGACAATACATGTGAAAAAAAAATTGTCATTTGTCATGATACGAAGCAATTTCGCTACGGTACGACATGTTGGGACTGTCCGACTCCGATGTAGCCCACCACAAGCGCAGCTTCAAAAAAAAAATCCTAGGGGAAACCCTGATTTCACAACAGCAATAAATAAATTTCAAAACAAACCTGAGCTTAGCCTCAAACTGCTATACAAAAACAAATAATAAATGAGGATCAAAGTACAACAACTGGCCAACTTGCATAGTCCACTAGCTTAACTCATTCACTCCCAGCCATTTTCACCAGAGCAAGGCCCTTCGCTCCCGGCCGTTTTTCTGGATTTTGACTGATTTTGCAAGGCCCACTGAAAATTCTGTTCTATTGCTATATACACATGGAACCCACCAAAAGAAAGATTAGACTCTCTTCTTTCAGTAGAAAAAAAGTAAGTTCATATCTTTTTCCATTCTTTGGAAATCAGCATTAGAAAATAGCTTCGTTTGAGCAATTTTCCAATTTCTGATGAAAAAACAGAGAAAATGAGCTTTTTGTAAACGCATACATTTCAAACATAACTGACTTTAACACAGCTTTTTTTTTGCAATAGTTACATCCCAAACATCTGAATACTGTTTTCCTTTTACAAAATATCATAATGAAAATTATGTAAACTCTTCCCTCATCGTTGTCTGTATCACAAAGATGGATTATTTTTTAATCTCTGCAGGGTCTGCTTGGCGAGCCCGCTGCACGGTGGTCTCCATCGTTTTGCTCCGTCGTCCAGCGCCTGGCATTCCAGGCGTCCTCTTGGTTGTTTTGGCATACTGCCGCCAGCGCTCCGACCGTGCTGCCCGGCCTTTCATTGCTGTTGAATCGGGTTGCGGGTCTTTACAAAATGCGCTACTGCCCTCCAGTGGCCAGTTTTATTGCTTTAAAATGGGTTTGGAGCCTTGTTTTTTGTTTCTCAGATAAATCAGAGAAATCTCAGCTACAGATTCTTCTTGTTAAAAAAAAAAAAACGCAAAAGACGTATGAATACGTTTTTGGGACAGTGAAGCATTTAAAAATAGAACGTAATTATTAGGGCTGTCAAAATTATCGCGTTAACGGGCGGTAGTTAATTTTTTTTTAATCAATCACGTTAAAATATTTGACGCAATTAACGCACATGCCCCACTCAAACAGAATAAAATGACAGTACAGTGACATGTCCACTTGTTACTTGTGTTTTTTGTCTCCCTCTGCTGGCGCTCTGGTGCAACTGAATTTATGGGTTTAAGCACAACGAGCGTTGTGTAATTATGGACATCAACAATGGCGAGCGACTAGTTTATTTTTTGATTGAAAATTTTACAAATTTTATTAAAACGAAAACATTAAGAGGGGTTTTAATATAAAATTTCAATAACATTTATCCTTTAAGAACTACAAGTTTTTCTATCCATGGATCGCTTTAAGAGAATGTTAATAATATTAATGCCATCTTGTTGATTTATTGTTATAATAAACAAATATAGTACTTATGTACCGTATGTTGGATGTATACATCCGTCTTGTGTCTTATCTTTCCATTCCAACAATAATTTAAAGAAAAATATGGCATATTTTATAGATGGTTTCAATTGCGATTAATTACGATTAATTAATTTTTAAGCTGTAATTAACTTGATTAAAAATTTTAATCGTTTGAAAGCCCTAAAATAAACCTGAGATTAGCCTCAAACTGCTATACATAAAAATAATAAATGAGGATCAAAGTACAACAAAACAACAATTGGCCAACTTGCATAGCCCACTAGCTTAAATGCTATAATTTTTTTTTTTTTTTTTTTTTTAACAAAGCTCTTAACTAATCAATCAAACAAACATTCCCACAGAAAAAAGCTAAATATACTTCTAAAGTAAATTATGAATGCATACAAAACATTAGCTCAAACAAAAACTTAGAACCTTATGTTGTCTTAACAGGGAGCAACTGGATCCATCCATGTTAAATGAGTGATGTCATATTCACTGTTGCCACTAGAGGGCAGTGTATCCACCCAAATCAATAAAACTAAATGCAAACACTTTCAAAGCAAACCATTACAATGCTCCTCTAATTAGACAAATACTCAAAGCAGCAAAATTTGATTTGACGCAGTTTTCTAAATCGAGTTACTCGAGTTATTCGATTAATTGTTACAGCACTAGTATTGTGAGGTACCTAGAGGTTCCCAACCCTAGTCCATATGTGCGACTGGCTGGCAACCAGTTCAGAGTGTACCCCTCCTTCTGCCTGGAGTTAGCTGTGATAGGCTCCAGCTCCCCCGCGATCCCCTCGTGATGAAGATGAATGAATTATATGAATTTTAAGGAAAGTGATGGCATTAAAGGTGATGCAATGAAAAATGTGTGTGCGCCTACATTTTGTGCTGAAACACTTTAAAGGCAACCACGGATAGAAAGACTTGTAGTTCTTAAAAGATAAATGAACTCGAGAGGAACATTAATGAGCAGGACAGCACTGTCGATATTTCACAAAACGAGCAGAAAAAGCAAAATGAACAGGAAAGACGGGATGAGACGTGACGAGCGTAGGGAAAAAAAACTGTTCTGCCTACAAGAGGCAAATTTGACACCCAAAGTACTACCGTGCGCTTTCAGCTAGTTTTGTTTAGATGTATACTAGGAGTGGGAACCTCTTGTTACTTCACGATACGATTTGCGATACAAAGCTCACGATAACGATGATCTGACAACGATTATCGATACAGTGGTCAGGAAATCATTCTAGGATATTCTACAAACACCTAATAAACAGAAAAACAAGCTTCTGCTGTGAATTGGAATGAGTTTATCACTAGTAGACGTCCAATCCGTTTGAAGTGGGAGGGATGGCAGCGAATGAAAGAAACATTCGTTCTTTCGCTGCCATGGCCGTCAGTAGCAGCCAATGCCAGGCAATGAGGTCATTTTGGGCCATTTACCTGTTGATTTTCAGTTACTTCCCTGAAAATCAGACAGAATGACTGCGAATGCTCTGGTTTCGAATTAGTGCTGCAACGATTAATCGATTAACTCGAGTGTTCGATGAGAAAAAAAAAAGATTCAGACTAAATTTTGCCTCTTTGAGTATTCGTTTAATTAAAGTGGCGTTGTAATGGTTTGTTTTGAAAATGTTTGCATTTATTGATTTGGGTGGATACACAGCCCTCTAGTCTACCTCATTTCACATAGCTAAATCCATATGCTCCTTGTTAAGTGTTTGTTTAACTTAAAGTTTAAGCTAATGATTTTTTTAATCCATTCCTAATTTCGTTTAAATGTATATTTAGCCATTTTTTGTGGCAACATGTGTCTGAGCTATTTGTTAACAGCACTGTAAAAAAGCGTTAGCATTTTATAGCATTTAAGCTAGCGGACTTCTGCTATGTAAGTTAGCCAATTGTTCTTTTGTTGTACAGTGATTCTCTTTTTTTTTGTTATACATACCGTGTGAGGCTCAGCTCAGGTATTATCATTTTTTTATGTTCCTTATCCGATTATTCGAACTAAATAGTTCATCGATTAATCGACTACTAAAATAATCAAGAGCTACAGCCCTATTTCGAATGAACTAACGTTCCCAGTCTAAATGGATTGGGTGTCGAGCACTGTCAATGGCAGCCTTAGAGTTACCTGAGACACTATTATGGTGGAAGATATATCAATTCTTGGCAGGAACATATCGATAACCTTTTGGGATACAAAGTATCCAAATATATCACAATTTCGATATTTTGTCACACCCCTAATATATACAGAAAGAACATACTAAACATGCCTTAAGAAAATACTTATTAAACATAGTAATATCAAATTAGGGTCGTTTAAATAATGTGGTCAACAGATCAACAATCTGCTTTAAAGCTACCACAAGGAAACACAAAAGTATTTTGAGGCAATGTAAAGGTAATAAAAGATAATAAATAAAACTAATAAATAACACAAATAGTAAGTACTCGCCGCTTTTAACCGATGTGCGCATGTGTTGGACATCTCACCGCGTAAAAAACCAAGGCAAGCGACGACGGGATCAAGAATACAAACTGTCAAATGGCAGCAAGTCAATATCTCGGCAAGCCGCCTAGGATCGGTTTAAAGACACTGCTGATGAGCTGGAATTGGATGCAGGTACAACGTCGGGAACTCATCCTACAGCTCTCTAACAAAATCTGACAGCAGCAGAATGTGACAAAATCATGCCAGCCATCATACTAACTTTGCTGGCTAGCTAGCACAGCTATTCTCCCAGTAGTCCGGCCCAACCGCTTCATCACACCCAGCGTGCATGGCGCGCATAAAACATAGCGTTGTGCGTAGGTCAAAACATGTACTAAATATTATACATTTTTAAATCAATGGCAATATTTCATGTGTTTCCAAATAACATTTTAGTAAAACAGAACAATTGTGGCTTATTAGAGTCTACAAGTCTTTAAAGTGTATGTCAACACCTGGGAAAATGCTAATATTCCATCATTTATCCATAAACGAATGCCTTTTGGATTCATATCATGTCACTTCGTCTAATTACACACATCGCAACACCAAGAAAATGAGAGAAATTTGGGTCAATTTCAAGCTAAAAAGACCCGCCCCCGAGATCCCGGAAATCTGGCAGATTGTGTGCGTGACATCAAAACAAGGAAACAAACAGCTCAGTGCTTTAGTACTGAATGGCGGCGATGATGGCGGACAATTACATTTCTAGTTGCAGCGACGAATCCGACGTAACGAACATTCTTCTAATGGTGAAGAGGAGAGTTATGAACCTTTCTTTGGTGTTTTGGGTTATCAATTTGAGCCCAAACGAAAGCCAATGCAGCCTAATGAAAGGATCATTGAGGGGAGCAATCACACTTATGAAACACCGGCGGCAACAGAATCACCGAATGGTTTGTTTTGCGTTTCTTTTTGTGAAGCTGATACACCGTGACCGCAAAATAAAGTAATGTATAGAATAATTATCATTTAATATGTTATCATCGGTGTAGCTCTGCCAACCGAAACAAATATGAATGGGATTAGAGCAGGGGTCCCCGGTGTGATTTGGGTCTTTTTTTCACGGACCGGTGTCCCTCTTTTATATTCAGTTGGACTCTCAATGTTATCCAATGGTGCTAAAAAACTATTTACATCACAAACATACATGTGCAACACGGAAATGGCGTAAATTAACGCTTAACGACACGGCGAAGTCGTTAAGTGAGAGGGCTACGTGCAGTTGTTGTGTGCGCCAAACATGGCAAACGTAAGTTAATATTCCTCTCTTTAAAGAAAGTTTGTAGTGTGTACTTAGGAATCGCTGCATTCGCGGTCCTTTTTAACGTTATGCGCAGGCCAACTTTGTCAGAACACCGGCAATGTGTGGCAGAAAAATACAGCAAATATAAAATAGCATTTGTTTTTAGCCCCGTCGTGTTAAGTGCAGGGAAAAAATACAACTCACCCGCTGAATCAGTGGGAGGGCTGAGTTTGTTTCGTTGAGAGGAGATGGGAGAGTGAGAGAAGCTAGCATCAAGCTAGCGATGTTGGAAATTGTAGCACAGTTTTCAGCGCGCTCCAAGCGATGTCGGGATATTCCGAAATGACTTTAATCCAGAACTTCGGTAGAGTTGTTGTCTCAAACGTACGTTTAAGTCGCCGTGATTTGCGATCTCTACAAGCTGATATTCCTGTTCCACAAACATGCTCGAATCACTCGATTTATTCACATACGGGTCACGAATTCACTCCTTCGCAGTTCGTGGGTCTTTAGTGATTGGGAAGTACCATAAATTTTGTTTACTTTGAGGTTGTAGGCACATCTTCTGGCTCGTCAGGTTCCCGTTTCCCTGTAAAATTGCAAAATTAGCCCTCTTAGCACTGACGAACTTTACTCATTGTCTGCGTAGTCCAGCTCTTTTTCTCGTGTTCGGGAACTCATGGGTACTACATTGCGACAAATGGCTATTTGTAAACCACATAGCATGACAGGTTTGAACCATTTTAGCGATTTTTTGATAGAACAGGAACGCAACTCTCTCGTCGATAAACAACGATGGCACCTGCCTTGACCTTTTGTTTCCTTGTTATGACGTCTCCGCCCCATTCAGCTGTTTCCGGAACACTTTCGGAAATGTTCGTCATTTTCGATCTATTTTCGATAATTGCTCATTAATGTGATTGATTTTTTGTTAACTTTATCAATATTTGTTATCTTGGCACATAACGGTTCTATTGATGTCTCACACCCCCTTTGCGTTTTCATAACATTTAAGTCAGAGTTTCCCTTTAAGAAAAAAGTTAGGCACACTAGTGCAACCAATGCAAAACGTAAGTGTGGAGTCTTCGCAACACATATCGTAAAGTTAATTTTGTCCGATATCATTCAGGCCTATCCCAGACAGAGCTATTCAAGTTATCTGGTGAAAATTCTTCTAGTTTTAATATTGCAATATATCGCAAAACCCCCCAAAATCGCAGTGATTGTTTTTTCGAATATCCTTCATGCGTACTACATAATAGACATAACCATCTTCCAACCAAAAAAAAATGAACAATTTCATGTTTTCATGACAATATCCCGAAAAATCTTCAAAGAAATACTTTAGGCTAGCTTCATGAGAATCACCCACATGCGATTCTCCACCAAAGAGATTAACAGGAGTAAATTGGCTGCTAACCTAAAATTCACACCTCATTCTTTGCCTAAACCTTGATAATAGAAGAGCACATTGACAGACACGCCACAATACAACATACTCCGATTCCTCTTTAGTGATTCGCCGTGACCGGCTAACACGCAACACAGCAAACACTCCGTTCAGTGACCAGGCAACAGACCCAGTTGGTCAGCGGCTGCTTCAAAACACACACAAAAAACAAATCTCCCATTTGAAAACTCGCATATAATGAATCCCTCCTGATGCGCTAAAACATCTCGGCAACATTTTTGTCATCGTTTCTTACCCTGTAAAGCCCAATCCTGCACAAGGCGAGCGAGAGCTGCATGTGCTCCGACATCGTGCTCAGCAACAGGCGTATCCCACGGCAACACGCAAGCCTGAGTGAATGAATGGAGGGAGCCCGGCTAAACGGTAGTCCGGAGCGTCGCCGCCGCCTCTCGAGTTGGGCTTAAGCGGAGATATGAGAATGAAGATCGCCTCGCGTTTACTCGTCATACTCATTCAGTAGAAATCGCAAATGGCTCATATTGGCAAAAAAAAAAATCGGCTAGGAATAATGTAACGTTCTTGCCACAGAGATTAAGGGCTCTGTGACAAACTCCAGATCCAGAATAAGACAGCAAATTGGATTAGTCACCATTACACACCCACGCTCTCTATACTGTCCGTACTGTATTTAGTATAAATAAAGACAGTTTGTGTGTTTATATGTCTGTGTTGGAAACACTGGAGCATGTCAACTGAGTCGACGTGGTGCTAATTCAGCTCAGATGTCAAGTGGATGTTGCTACTTTTGCCGGGTGAATGGCCAATTACTATCCAGAGAGAAAGTGAAATTAAAGGTTGACCGATATATCGGACCGATATACGGACTTTTTTCAAGATCGGCCAATATGTAGCCGATATATAAAGAACTTGTGTTAGCTGTATGGGTGCTGATTGGAGGTTGGCCGATATGTCGAGCCGATATATCAGCCGGCCGATATGTCGAGCTCCCGAAATGTCGAGCCAACCTATCAGTCGGCCGATATGTCGAGCCAGCCGATATATCAGCCGGCCGATATGTCGAGCCAGCAGATATATCAGCCGGCCGATATGTCGAGCCAGCAGATATATCAGCCGGCCGATATGTCGAGCCAGCAGATATATCAGCCGGCCAATATGTCGAGCCGGCCGATATGTCGAGCCAGCCGATATATCAGCCGGCAGATATGTCGAGCCGGCCGATATGTCGAGCCAATATGTCGAGCCGATTTATCAGCCGCCCGATATGTCGAGCCGATTTATCAGCCGCCCGATATGTCGAGCCGATATATCAGCCGGCCGATATTTCGTGCCGATATTTGGACTTTTGCCCCAAAATCAGCCAATATATAAGAAGTATGACACCATTTACCATATCGGCTGACCGATATATCGGGCCAATATATGGACTTTTTCCCAACATCAGCCAATATATAATATAAGAACTTGTGTTAGCTGTATGGCCGCTGATTAGAGGTCGACCAATATATCGGCCACCCGATACATGGACTTTTTCCTACAATCGACACATCAGTCGTTTCACAAAAAAAAAAAAAAAAAAAAGGCAACGAAAAAGGATTTTGACCCGGCATCTGTGTGGCCAACTTCGGCTGCCGCTTACTGATTTTAGGACCATAGAAGGACCCCACAGCAGCTTTAAAGCAGGCTGCTACAGGTAAGCTTTAGGCTTGCTTGTTTTGTAAATATTGTAAGGTTTCTTTTTATTTTGCATAACAATATGCAGTGTTGCTTTAGCATTTTAAGGTGTTTACTGAGTGATCCTTGCACTCTAAATGTAACTTGTAGCATTAGCGTAGCATTCGCATGGCGAGCATCCTCTTAAACTCTTAATTTGAATAAGTGTTCAGAAATGTTTTGTGAATTAATAATAGCAAACCCAAAAAATAATCGCTAGATCATAAAAAATATTCCTCATTAAGACTAATCGATTAATCGTAAAGATAGTCGGGAGAAAAATAATTGTTCAGTACAGCCCTATTAACTGCACATCCACAGGTGGTATTCTCGTCACTATGGTTTAGGCCTTTTTTTACACCAAGCAATTTTTTAAAAATTGCCTTTCATAATCTAAGTGCTTTAGAAAAAAAGAGTATGACATTTTTTAGATATCGGTGTCGCCAATTGAAAATCCCATTTCGGTTGACCTCTACAAAATGCCATAGAGTTCTCAACATTGTTGACCTCTTTGACTCAAGAGCGTCATGCAGCAAATAAACCACCATGAAGCCAAAATATTGTAAAATGTAACATTCAATGACCATGTTCTGTGAACATTATTTCTTCAGTTACTGTTCCAGTTGTTTCATGACTTTAGTTTGATTTAATGACTTGCTACTATTTCTGGCTGTTGGTGTGAATGTAATTTTTTGAGACATTTAGAGGTCACTTAACTCATTTGCTCCCAAAAACGTATAAATATGTTCTATTTTTAATTGTTTCAGTGTCCCAAAGACGTATTTATACGTCTTTTACGTTATGTTTTTTTTTTTCCCAAGAAACATCTCTAGGTTCTGATTCAACTTAGCTCCAAAGCACAATGCTAAAAATCCATTTAAAAAAAATAAAACTGGCCACTGGAGGGCAGTAGCGCATTTGGTTAGAGCCACTACCCGATTCAACGGCAACGAACGGCCAAGCCACACGGCCAGGGCGCCGGCAGAAGACGACCAAATGGATGCCAGGCGTTGGACGACTGAGCAGAACGACCGGGACCACTAGTGCAGGGAACGATGCTGTTGAGTCCGTGCTGCTCGCGAGCAGAGCCCGCAGAGACTCAAAAAAATTCCTTTATGAGACAGGCGACAATGAGGGAAAAGTTTAACTGGCTGTCGCGGCCACGCGTCATCTTTCAGTTAGTTATGTGTAAATAAATTATTACTTTGCTTTCAAAAGCTCTATTTGTCTTGTTTTTTTATGTTATTTTGTAAAAGGAAAACATTCAGATGTTTGGGATGTAACTAAAGCAAAACATAGCTGTGTTAAAGTCAAAGTTATGTTTGAAATGTATGCTTTCACAAAAAGCTCAATTTCTCAGTTTTTTTTAATCAGAAATTGGAAAATTGCTCAAACTAAGCTATTTTCTAATGCTTATTTCTAAAGAATGGAAAAAGATATGAACTAACTTTTTTTGCTGCTGAAAGAAGAGAGTCTAATCTTTCTTTTGGTGGGTTCCATGTCTATATAGCAATTAGGGCTGTCCAAATTATCGCGTTAACGGGCGGTAATCAATTTTTTTGATTAATCACGTTAAAATATTTGACGCAATTAATGCACATGCCCCGCTCAAACAGATTAAAATGACAGCACAGTGCAAATGTCCACTTGTTACTTGTGTTTTTTTGGAGTTTTACCGCCCTCTGCTGGCGCTTGGGTGCGACTGCTTTTATGGGCTTCAGCACCCATGAGCATTGTGTAATTATTGACATCAACAATGGCGGGCTACTAGTTTATTTTTTGATTGAAAATTTTACAAATTTTATTAAAATGAAAACATTAAGAGGGGTTTTAATATAACATTTCTATAACTTGTACTAACATTTATCTTTTAAGAACTACAAGTCTTTCTATCCATGGATCGCTTTAACAGAATTAATAATATTAATGCCATCTTGTTGATTTATTGTTATAAACAAATACAGTACTTATGTACCGTATGTTGAATGTATATATCCATCTTGTGTCTTATCTTTCCATTCCAACAATAATTTACAGAAAAATATGGCATATTTTATAGATGGTTTGAATTGCGATTAATTACGATTAATTCATTTTTAAGCTGTAATTAACTCGATTAACATTTTTAATCGTTTGACAGCCCTATTAGCAATAGAACAGAATTGTGGGCCTTGCAAAATCAGTCAAAATCCAGTAAAACAGCCGGGAGCAAAGGGCCTTGCTCCGGTGAAAATGGCTGGGAGTGAATGGGTTAAAAGAAAAGCTGATGTGTTATACTAGGACCAGTAAGTGCATTATGGTTGCAGGCTTGTTCACTGTCTGCCCAACATATCCAAATATTGGCAATATGAGATAATAAATTTATTTACATTATAGCGTGGGCATCAAACAGCATAATGTGGATCCGTGGTACTTAGGGACAACAGAGTCATGCCGCTGTAATACATAATCTGTGGCGAGCGTTTAACTATCGTGCCATGTTTCCTTTGTCATTCTTCATAGTTAAACAGAGGCGTTATCCATTTACTGCACTGAGCCTCACACGGAGGATGGATGGATTATTGAGTAGGTTTGCGGTTTATCGTAAATCCCCTGGGACAAGTACAGGGGGAAAAAATGACTCCACAGTCACATGAAATGAAATATTCCTGAAATAGTTAGTCGACAGATTTGCGTGACAAGAACTAAAGCAGGGGTGTCAAATATGCAGCCCCACAGGTGGGATCAATCCAGCCCATGGAGTTGTGGTCTGTGTACCGTTTAGCCAATCGTTTTTTCCTTCTACTTTTGGAAAACAAAAAAATGGAAAACTAGCAGACTTCAGGTTTTTTTTTTCGTTTATGTATGTTAACAAAAAATGAGAAATGAATAATCTCCTGTTGCTAATTCAATAACAGAAAACAAGCCTTAATCCGTTTTTTCAATTTTAGTTTATTGAACTGAAGTCAAAAAACAAAAAACGTCCAATATTTGTGTTTTGCATGAGGTTTACAAAAAGCTCAATTTGTTTTTTTCATCAGAAATTGGAAAATTGCTCAAACTAAGCTATTTTCTAATGCTGATTTCTAAAGAATGGAAAAAGACATGAACCAACTTTTTTTCCTGCTGAAAGAAGAGAGTCTAATCTTTCTTTTGGTGGGTTCCATGTTTATATAGCAATAGAACTGAATTTTCTGCGGGCCTTCGAAATCAGTCAAAATCCAGTAAAACGGCCAGGAACATAGGGGGTTGCACCGGTGAAAATGGCTGGGAGTGAATGAGTTAATTGCCGCAACCCCTCATAAAACATCCCATTTCTCATTTACACTTACAAACAAACACACCAGTCCACATTTTCTCTAATGCACCTGAAACTATCATTTTCTATCACAATATCAGTTATGTTGCACAGAACTCTGTAAGGAGGTTCCCTAAAAACATACTGTTCTTAGCCCATTCAGTAACAACTCCGTGTTTGTACGTACATTAACTCATCAGCTGCCATTGATGGCGACAGACCTCTAATCCATTTGGATTGCCATCACTTGCCACAATGCCAAAATCCAGTTTAGTTTCATATCGTTCACAAGTAGTTCTGGTTATAAAGCATCTGACAGTCCAAGTTTCTCTGCATTTCCGCTCCCTGAAGGATGACAACAAATTTCCCAACAACAATGTCTGTGTTAATATTTTCCTCTGCTTCCTGTCTGTTGTTGTACTGTTTGCACCCAACCCATCAGAGGAAAAAGGTCCAAACACTACGCCTTAATCTTCCCATCACCGGATGCCACCGAATAATGAATGATATCCAATTATAATATTAAAATGCAATAAAATGCAATGAGAGAGTTCAATCATTTCCCATATAGCAGACAGACACTGAGTAAACGTTAAATTTTTCCATCAAAATCATCATTCAATATGGTTGACATCGTAAATCTCAACAATAAACAATGTTGAATCAATGTTGCAAAAACAGATGTCACATGGCAGTGATGTTGAAACAACGTTGTTCTATAGTATGTCAGGCGATGGTTTGGTTAACATTGTTTTATAGTCAATGAACTAACGGTGACAAATATCGTATTGGCCCAAATATAAGACTAAGGATGGGAATCGAAATCTAATTCCAATTCCGAACCGGTTCCTAGTGTTTCGAGGCCTCGACATCACAATGAAAAAGCCTTAACGATTTCTTTAACGATTCCTAAAGACGCGTATTGCGTCATCACGTGACGTGACGTGTCTTGTTGTCCAGACGCATCAAACTAACATGGCGCCAGGACTGAGCCTTAGCGTCTCGGTGAGGACAGTGCAGTCGTACTCCCTCCCGATGCAGTTATCTCCACTTTGCAATGACTGCAAGTCGCTTTGTTGTCATTTTTCCTTGTGAAGTGGAGACACAATTTCGAGCGTCTGAACCTACGTGCTGTCATTGTTATGTTTACGGCTGCAATGCAATGCAATTACAAAACAACGCGCACCTGGATGCGAGCTCCAACTCTGTCCAAATAGTACTGCCGTGCTGTAAAGCAAATGTCATGAGTGCTGCAAAAGTAAACAAAGCGCTGCAGAATGGTTACATGACATCTCGCTCTTTTGAGTTAATCATTTTCACAGTGTGCAAAAAAGCATATAACATTAGCAATCACTTTTCAAATTAATTTAACTTATTCGTCTGCTCAATTACAGTCACAGTAAATAATCAAAACTTAGTGGCACTTATTAACACTTATCAATTTAAATATGCACATTCCTGTTGTAATGAAATAACAATAATATTCTGTAGCCACAAATATTATTCAAAATCTTTCCTTCTTCCAAGTTTTTTTTAGGATTAAGTATAATAATGTATTGCTTAAAATAAGGCTGTTAAGATTATTTTCAGCTAGCTATTTTTCTTCCAAGAAATCTGAGAGAAATACACTTGAAGCGCTGGCAGATAATTTCACTTATTTCCAATAGATTTACACTTAAAACTGACTAGTTTTAAGAAGGTGTGTTTTGCAGTGTATTATAGGGATCCTCTATTTTTAAGACAAGTAATTCTTAAAAGATAAATGTTAGTAAGAGTTATAATAATTCTTAATGTTTTTGTTTTAATAAAGTTTGTAAAATTATTTTAAGTTACAGGTCGCCATTCTTGTTACGTCGCAGTGCGTGACGTCACTGGTCCCGTTGCCGAAATTCCAGCTTGTGGTGGTGGTGTTATACTTATTTAGCGCTTTTCCACCTTTCAAGGCGCTCAAAGCGCTTTACACTATCTCTCGTTAGCTTTCCCAACATGTCGTCAGTTCTCCCCTTCCTATTTGAACCAGAGCTGAAAAGTGAAGAGCAGGACAGCACTGTCGGTCGTTCACAAGACGACCTTCAGGGAAAAATGCGTGCAGCAAATACCTGATAAAACAAAAGTTGGGTAAAACTCATGATGCGAGAGAGTGCTGTTGTGTTGGGAACTCCGGTTGGGAGCGAGAGTGTACGCTGTCCGGTTTTATTAGCAAATATTCAAGGTAAGCATATTGCGTTTTCAAACTTATCCCAATATAATTATGTAGATTGTTAGCATCCAGAGCTGTCGTGTGCTTTACATACAGTACAGGCCAAAGAGCACACCTTGTGTAATCCATGTCTTGTATATTGTAACGCGTGGTAGCTAGGATACGTGTCTAAAAGTACCAAAAAGGGGAGAAGCTTCCACTATGCACATTTATTCACAAAAAAAAAATATTTCCACCTTGACCACTCTTCACTCGGGAGCTCAGCAGTAAGCAAACACGCGTTCCCTGACAAACTCCAACATTGTTGTGAGGTCCACGTCAGAGTCACTGTCGTCACTGTAGCGTGCCATAGCGCTTTAATTATTTAGTATGATTTGGGGAAAACTTCCACGAAGAATAGTCAACATAAAAGATAGCAATAGTAATCCAAATCCGCGTTTTTTACTCACTCGAAGATCCAGGAATTAGACCGATCCCATGGCAATGTCGCAGCCATCGATTCCACAAAATAGACTGAAAAGCCGCTATGGGACCGACGAATCAAAAAAATGGACAGATCCGAAACCAATATTGCAGACGCGGCGGGACCGTCGGATCCAGAAAATAGACGGATCCCTTACTTGACTGAGGATCCAGGAAAAATGTTTGGGCGCTAGTTGTAACGCGTGGTGGGTAGGATGCGTGCATACAGGGACCAAAAAGGAGGAGAAGCTTCCACTTATGCACATTTATTCACTAAAAATAATAATTCCACCTTGACCACTCACTTCACTCCCCTTGTTTCCATTTGACTGGGAATTGCATCCAAAAGCAGCACATCGTGGCATTTTACTTCGTGAGTTTAGGCAGCAATAAGCAATTGTTTAACACACTACACATTTGGAAAGATACCAATTACATCATCACTGCTAGCCCGCAAACCATGGCGCCAACTAACGGTCAAAATATGGACTAAATATTATCAAATATTGCCATTGATGTAACATTTTGTGTGTTTCTAACAACATATTTTAGTACAAGAGAACAATTGTGGTTTATTAGAGCATACATGTATTTAAGTTAGAGGATCAGAATGATTTTTCTGCAGCCGTTTGGCTGGCGTGATGCGAAAAATAAACGTATTAATCTGCAAAATCAGCTGAATCCTTCGTCCTCATACACAACAATACACTGTAGCGTGAAGAGGACGTCTTCTACCGTACACGTCACAGCGCCCTCCTCCTCAATGCAAGACCGAAGCCGGAAGTCACTCATTTTCATGGCGCGGGATTCAAAAAACTAAATAAAACTAGCGATCGCTTCCACACACATCCAAGTGGTCCATATCATTCAGGGGCATAAAATACTGCATGTATTATGAAATAAACATGCTTTTTCGTGTCACATGCACTTTAATGTTGTGAATCAACCGTTAAAGTTGTTAAAATTGCTCCTGTTATTCCATAATTTCCCTTTTGTCTACCTTCGACATGTGAAAGTTTTAAAACTATTTTAAACATAGATTCAAGTCAATATTTTACTGATTTAGGAGTATTTTAGATAAAAAGTTAATTAGGTTCGCTTGGAAGGTTCGCTACAACAGCCTTGCAGGGAAGTGCACTGCTTTAAGATGGCGGCTGTTTACTAACGCCCGAATCTAGCTTTCTGTAGATGTGCTGCTAACGCTACAGAATCCATTTTGCATCTAGTCCTATATAAATGATATCTACTGTAACATTATGCGGATGTACTTTGTAGCAGCTTTTCGGCAGCTCAGGTATGTTGTTGTGTTTTTTTATCTCGTGGCATGAGTTGAGCTAGAGCCGTGAGTTGAGCATTGGCATTACCCGAGGGGCCGGGTAATGAGAAGCATTTTTGCATATTTCAATAAACGGAATTTGGATGTTTGTGAATCGTTCTCGAATCTTCCACGGTCGAATCGCAAATAATCTAAGAATTGGAAATTTTGCACACCTCTAGTAATATGCATAAATCCACATACAGAACAAATCCCAAGAATTGCATGTTGTCTATAAAAATTTAACGTCATCTGAAAGAGTCAGAGATTTGTTGATGCACTGAAGAGCTGGACCAACAAATCACGCCGCTGAAATAAAAAAAAATTTTTTAAAAACTGGAAATTTGCGGGTTCTGGGGAACAAGCAGCCAGGATCAAACAGTATTTCAACATTATTTAACATTTACAGTATTTTCAACATGCTATAAAGACAGTTGCATGATGGTTCAAAACAAGTCATACAAGCAACAACCGGCAATGAGGGCAGCTGCAGCAATCCCGTGCTGTGCGGAGTGTAGCCTAAATAATTGTAAATTGTTGTCATAACATTTATACAATAGATACTATCTGAAATGGAGTCCCACAGCATGACAAGTGGGCATTTGCGTGTTGTTTTCAGCACCATTTTCTGCGTATGTTCCAGGACCTTTGCCCGTGTCGTCATCCTTGCGCGGTCATCAGGGGTGAAAGTGGCTAGAATTTCTTGCCGGAACTCCCCAACGTGAGCCAGAAATTTTATTTATTTATAAATTTTTTTCTTTCTTTTTTTTTTGGCCACACCTCCTAAACTACTGAAATGCAAAGAAAACTGTTTTAGCACAGTTACAACAGCTATATAAATATATATATATAACAGATACAAAATCTGATTTTCATTCAATTTTTTTCTCAATGATTTGCAAAAGTTAACAAAAACAGCAATAACCCCACCCTCCATCTCCAAATTTTTATTTTCCCTCATTTACATACGAAATGCCATATCTCAATTTTCACTACTGAAGAACATAGTATGCATATTAAAATTGAAGTTAATGTAAACATTGACTTTTTTTTAAATAACAAATATATAAGTAACATACATTCAGAAAAATAAGTACAAATGATTTATATTATGCAGAGTGAAATGGAATATATTTTGAAGATTGCGCAAACATTGACTTTTTTAAATCATAAGCAAATGAATAAGTAGCCTAGCATTAATTAATTATAATTATTAATTATATTAATTAATTAACAAATACAAGTCCAAAGGGCACATTGACAGCTAAGATGTTCTGGACCTCCCCATCAGAGCAAATAAAACTAGATATGATAAATAAGCCTCCTCAACTATTTTGTTGCTTTTAAAATTTTTGATCCATTTTATGTTGCATTGCCCTTTTTGTCGCATAAATTCAACAACCTTTTTTGTTATGCTTTTTATTATACGTTATTATGCTTGTTGTTAACACTTGTGTATGTAAATCTGATGTTGGTAGATTGTTTCGTTCTTGGAGATGAAATGCATGTGTGGCAGCTTAGCATTTTTAAAAAAAAAATTTTAACGTAGCGTTTTGACAGTTGCCGTCATATTTTCGGAATCAAAGCACCATGTACCGGAACAGCGTTCCGGCCCTGAATCTTATACCGGAACTGCGTTCCGGCCCTGAATCTTATACCGGAACTGCGTTCCTGACCGTTCCGGCCCACTTTCACCCCTGGCTGTCATATGTACTTTGCGTTCTGGTACCTTATGATTTACAAATTAAGCACTGGCAAAGCAAATAGTAGTCATTGTACGTAAACCCATTGGTGTAAAGAGTCCCCAAAAGCCCCCTCAACATGCAAGGAGTACAAGTAAACAGTAGTAAGTGGCAAAATAAAGTACAAACACCCTGTCAGCAATGATTCCATGTTAACAACAAAGTGGTTAGTTTGCTCCTGAATTGAACAAACCTGCGCGACCCCCCTAATCAGCAACGTCAAAAGGCGTCACACTGGAGGGGAGAAAGCAGCAACGCCACTCCATTTTGACACATTTACTCACCAGATAATCCATGTACAAGCGTTGGGCAGTCCCAGCGACACGAGCAGACTTTCAAGGAATGTTTGAGAGTCCCAAATGTTGGGAAAAACAGGGCGTCCGGGCAACACGTCGCTTTGTATTCCCCGCCTTCCGACAGCCACGGTGGGTAGTAAAAACAGCCTTATTAGTGGGTTAGCACCGGGGGGTTTTCTTCAACGTCTCCTCCGCCTGAAAGCACGCCGAAACGAAGTAGCGACGTCCCGGGTCGACACGAGCCGATGGGTTGAAGAGCTTTTTTTCTCGGCTGGAAGACGCACTCGCAGTTTTTGTTCTGACACTCTCACGCACCATAACAGTTGGACTGTTGCTTTGGTTGGTTGGCTTGATGAGGAAGCCTCCGTCGTGACGTCACTCGCGCGACGGCGTAAGTACGTAGAGTGATCATGTGACCAAACACATGGCGACTGAATTCTCATTACAAAAAAAAAACAATAATAAAAAAAAACCTCAAACAGATTTTCGTTTTTTTCTTCTTATGTAACATATAATCCCAAATCATGCTTTAAAAATAATAACAATGTTATTCATTTGATATATTTATAAAAGAAACGCTCAGAAAAAACGTCAACATATTGACAAAAAAAATCATAGTAGACAATGGAAAATCTGTATGAATTACAATACAAGATGTTCTTATTCTTAAATATAATTATAGATAGGAATAATGACGTTTGAAATAATTATAAAAATAATTAATAATACTGTATATATAATTAATATATATATATAAAATTTAAAATTTTAATTAAATAAATATATAAAATTATTATAATTAAAATTATATAGTTGTATATGATTATAAATTATATATAAAAAATTTTAAATAAATATAAATAAGCTATATATATATATGTATATCTATATATATATATATATGCAGTATATTATTTGGCAAACGATTAATATTTTTGCCTTAACATGCAATAAAAAAAAAAAAATGTGCACACACGTGGTTCGACGTAAATTTCAATAATTTTGGGACCTTGGGAGAAAACGTAACAAAATGGCTCAGTGGCGCCCCTTGAATTTTTCAAAAAGGCCTCGCCTATTAGGTTTTTTCAACGTAGAGCGATGTAATTTGGGGAATCGATACCTTGTGCAAAACTGCTCCAAAAAGTCTCTGCACCCGTATTCCAAACCCAACAGGAAATCTGGTATTTTGGATCCAATGTGAAATTAATATCGAGTTACAGGGTGCATATCTGAGACATTGGCACCTAGGGAGTTAGTTGGATCCTCCTCAAAATGAGTGAGGCTGTTCATGAGACATATGAGATCTAAAACTATCAAAATAGTGAGTTTCCTTTCACTGGCCTGACTGGGGCGGAGTACCAAAGTCGGCCGTTTTTTTTTTTTGGGGGGGGGGGGCAACATGCCAAATTCAGTAAATGACTAATAACTCCCTGATACAAAGTTCAGTCTTTTTCATATCTGGCATGTATGAGAAGTATCCCAGCCTGAACACGACTGCATTGAAATATTACCCATTAGGCCTGGCGCCACCTACTGTGAACAGGTTCCTCCTTCAAGGGAAAAAATCAATTGACTTCAAACCTGCATCAGGGGAGCCTTAAGACATGCGTTCCGGTGCTTGATACCAAAATATTGATGTTTGGTTGAAGCAGAAAAGTGAAAATGACCATCGCCATTTTGTCTCGTCACACATTTAACAGTCATTACTTGGCAGATATACAACATATCGTGTTTGATGAAGTCATACCCCTAAAGGTTTTGTAGAACTCATTTGCGTTAACCCTTCAGCACCAGCTAGTGGCAACAGAAAGTCACTCATTTTACTTACAAATGTCCAGTTCTTTTCAGGTTGGTCAGCGTTGTTACAAGACCTTTTGTAATATTCCATTTTAAGGCTCATGCCCATGTTACAAACGCATTACGGGGAACTTCCTTGATATGGGGGCATGTCAGGGCCACATCCTGTTGTTATTACATTACTTCCTTTTGATTAGGGGGCATTTCAGCATCACTTCCTATTGATACAGGTAGCTTTCTGTTGATATTAGGACACTTCCTGCCAAAATAAATACATTTTTAAAAAATGAATAACTGGAAGAAAAAAAACATTACTAAAAAAAATGAACAAAATATGTCAAACTTCACCCTGAAACAATATTGGGTACAACATTATATAATGTAAATTTATGGTTTTCGACTTGATGACCGGGTATAAAATTTGACCAGTGAATCAAATTAAGGATGACAGCTTGCTGCTGTGAACTTTGACGTACATGTTACACAACACAACCAGGAAAAAAAGATGACACTAAGAGAGACAGACTTTGAGAGACAGTTCAAAGTTCATGTCTGGTTCCTTGTTAATATGTAGGCCTTGCCACCAGACAGAACTGAAAGAGTTGGGCCAAACAAATTGTGTGCTTGTCAGAGCGCAACAAACTTGATCTCCATCGATCTCCCTAATGTAAAAGATAAAATGGAAAAAGGGACTGAAAAAACAAAGTAAGAAGGAACATAATATGTGCAAGGGGATGACATTGGTAATCTTTTTGTACAGTGCATAACATAACACATCGTTTTAATTTATGTAGCTCTCCTAATTCAAATGAATTGGACGCCTATAGCCATGTAAATAATCAGTCACGGCAAGGACAAACTGCCAAACTACAAGTAAACACAAGATGGCAGTGTTTATCTGAGCAAATCTTTTCGAGACATTTTAGCGCTTCTTTGTCCTCAATATTTTTTCAGTGTAAATTAATGTATTTCAAAGTACTTCTGTAGTTTTACTTGAGTAAATTTTTTTTTACATTTTTTTACCTGAGTCAAGACAAACAGGTGCCCCTTGGAAAAAAAATACACAAAAGTTAAAAAATTAAAATAAAATAAAGTCTAAGCAAAAAAACTAGGTTAACATCATAGCATAAAAAATTACATCGAAGTAAAAAAATAAAACAGAAGTTAACATCAAGGTAAAAAATTAAAATATTGGAAGAAAAAAGTGGGGGGTAATTGTTACTTCAGGTCAGTTTGGACACCACAATGGGAGACTTGGAACAATTCTTGCGGTCAAGAGCTTTCCCTCACGTGGAGATATCACTCACGTATTATTCATAAGAATTGATCTCATGTCATAATATTTTCGACCAATTTCAAAGTAAAACTCAATTCACCTATACCCCAAGGGCTAACAAGCTACATGGTTGCCATTGTTTACCTGGAAATTGAGCTGCAGTTACACAATGCACCTTTAAAAATAGAGGACTTATTTATTTTATGTTTTTATTTGTTCTCGAACAGGAAGGAGTTACGGGGGGCAGAAAAAGTGACAGAAGAGAAGAACAAACAATAGCAAGAAATACATTAAACTCCTACACTGACTATGAATATGTTGGTGCTATCGCTAGCTAGTGGTAATTGTATTTCGGGTTGACACCATGTGGGGCGCCTGATGATCAAGGAGAAAAAGGAGGGGAGAGAGAGATGTGACTGGGTGGGGTGGAGCTTACACAAATAAGCAGTGAGAGGTGTGGAACACAGTGTTATGTTGTATGGATTTTGTTATTGTTTTTTTTTTTGTTTTTTTTTTGGCTTTTTTTTTTGTTTTGGTTTTTTTGCTTTAACGTTGTTGTTGTTTTTTTTGTTTTTTCTTTTGTTTGCTTTGATGTTTTTTTTTTTTTTGCGCCGAAGTATTTTTGGTTTTGCTTCAACCTTACCTTTTTTTTTTTTTTTAACTTTCATATCTTTTTTTTTTTTTTTTTTTTTGGCTTCGAAGTTAAATTTTTTTTGCTTTGACCTCAACTACTTTCGTGTCTTTTTTATTATTTATTTATTTTGCTTTGATGTATATATGTATATATATATATATATATTTATTTATTTTTTGCTGCTACCTCACTTTTTTTTTTTTTTTTTTTTTTTTGCTTCGATGTGATTTTATTTTTGCTTTAATCTATTTTTTTTTAATCCAAAGTTAAAAAACTTTTTTTTTTTTGCTTCGACCTAAACAACTTTTTTTTTAAATGTTTTGCTTTCATGTCATTTTGTTGTTTGCTTTGATGTATTTTTTTTACTTTGAAGTAAAAAAATTTTTTTTTTTTGCTGCTACCTCATTTTTTGGGGGGGCTTCAACATGTTTTATGTTTGCTTTGATGTTTTTGTGTGTTTTTTTTTTTTTTTTTTTTTTTTTTTTTTGCTTCGAAGTAAAAACTTTTTTTTTGCTTCGACCTCAACTACTTTCGTGTCTTTTTTTTTTTTTTTTGGATGTATTTTATTTATTTCTTTTTGCTGTTCCTCACCTTTTTTTTTTTTTTTTTTTGCTTCAATGTGATGTTTTTTTGTTTGCTTTGATTGATTTTTTTTGATCCGAAGTTAAAAAAAGCAATTTTTTTTTTTTTGCTTCGACTTAAACTTTTTTTTCATATTTTACTTTCATGTCATTTTTTTGTTTGCTTTGATGAGCATATATATATTTTTTGCTGCTACCTCAACTTTTTCTCTTTATTTATTCTCTTTTTTTGTTCATCTTATTTTTTCTTTGCTTTAATGTTTTTTTTTTTTTTTATTTTGCTTTGAAGTAAAAAAAATTTTTTTTGCTTCAACCTCAGCTTTTTTTTTTACAATTGTGTCATTTTTTTTTCTCGACAAAAAAACAACATGTCAACTTTTTCCTTCTCTTTTTAACTTCTGACCTTGCACTGTAAAGGAGAAGCCCTTCCCCTAATGTTGTACATTGTATGATCCCAGTAAAAGCTATTCTATTCTATTCTATTCTATTCTATTCTACTGTACTAAATGTCTGTGAACCATTCAGCCAATTTTTGTATTTGATGTGAATTAGAAGAAAAAAAATGTGGGTGGGATGGATTGCTCCTGTCTGGCGGTGAGGTAGATCGTAGTTCCGCCTTTGATTAGCCAGCCTGACCGTTTCGCTGTTGCTGAGCAGCACCAGGAGGCAGCAAGCGAGCAGCGAGCGGGCAGTGTCCGAAGAGGAGCGGAGCCAGTCGGGCTGAAAGGAGCAGATACCCGCGGCAGACAACAACGCCCCCCTCTCAAGGAGAAGCCAAGCCGTTTTGCTAAGCGTGAGTACCGACTTGTACGTAGTTTGTGGCTGGCTAAGGGAGGGGGGCTAGGCAGCGCTGCTCTTTATCAGCCCCGGCGGGGCTGCCGCTCGGAACTCAACGCCCCGCTCGATTCCAAGCATGGCGAAGCTCCTCCGGGCTCGGGCTATTTACGACTTTAACTCCGAGAACCCCGGCGAGGTGTCTGTTCGCGAGAACGAGATAGTAACTTTGCACAGCGAGAAAGACATCGAGGGCTGGTTGGAGGGCACCAATAGTAAAGGCGAGAGGGGGCTCGTCCCCGCGTCCTACGTGGAGATACTGCGAGAGGACGACAACAACGCGTATCCCGAGTCCCGTTACGCGAACGTGCCGTCCACAGGGAGGGCGGATAACGCTTTCCCCCCTCCTGCCCAGCAGCAGGTTAACCAGCAGACCAGCGACGATGACTGGGACGACGACTGGGACGACAGCTCCACCGTGGCGGACGAGCCGGGCACCCCCCGGGACTTTGAGGGCAACGGGCCCTCCGGCTACAGAGTGTCAACATCCTCCGCTGCGAGAGGTCAGCACCCCAAAAGCTCGGCCACGGTCGGCCGGAACCTGAACCGGTTCTCCACCTTCGTCAAGTCCGGAGGCGAGGCCTTCGTGCTGGGCGAGGCGGAGGGATTCGTGAAGGACGGGGATAAGATCTGCGTGGTGATGGGCCAGCACGGTCCCGAGTGGCAGGAGAACCCGTACCCGTTCACCTGCGCCATCCACGACCCCACCAAGCAGACCAAGTTCAAAGGGATGAAGAGCTACATGTCCTACAGGCTGACGCCCACGCACACCGAGCAGCAGGTGCACCGACGCTACAAGCACTTCGACTGGCTGTACGCCCGCCTGGTGGAGAAGTTCCCGGTCATCTCGGTGCCGCACATCCCCGAGAAGCAGGCCACGGGGCGCTTCGAGGAGGACTTCATTTCCAAGAGGCGGAAGGGCCTGATCTGGTGGATGAACCACATGACCAGCCACCCGGTGCTGGCGCGCTGCGACGTCTTCCAGCACTTCCTCACCTGCAGCAGCACCGACGAGAAGAACTGGAAGATGGGCAAGAGGAAGGCCGAGCGGGACGAGCTGGTGGGCGCCAACTTCTTCCTGACCATCAGCACGCCGCCCGCCCCGTTGGACTTCCAGGAGGTGGAGAGCAAAATCGACAGTTTCAAGTCCTTCGCCAAAAGGATGGACGACGGCGCCCTGCAGCTCAACGCCACCGCCGGCGAGTTCGCTCGCAAGCAGATGAGCGGCTTCCGGAAGGAGTACCACAAAATGGGCGTGGCCTTCAAGGTCCTCAGCCAGGCTTTCGAGATGGACCAGCAGGTCTACTCGGCCGGACTCAACCGGGCCATCTCCTTGACGGGGGAAGCCTACGAATCCATCGGGGATTACTTCGCCGAGCAGCCCGCCAAGGATTTGGAGCCTATTATGGACCTGTTAGCGCTTTATCAGGGACACCTGGACAACTACCCGGACATCATCCACGTGCAAAAAGGTAACACGCTTCATTCGCGTATTTGATTTGTGTCAAATCGATGCATCGAAAAAGAACCAACAGGTTGCCAGCAAAATCTTCCATTACAATAGTGTTTAAATTAGCTGCCATTGACTGCGTTAGACATCCAATTCATTTTGACCGGATTGGACGTCTATCGCCGTCAATGGCGCTGAAACCCGAGAAATCCCAGCCAATCTTTCGTGGGCATTTACAGGGCACTTCCTGTTCATTTTAGAGCATTTACAAGTGACTTTCTGTTGATTTTGAGTCATTTCCGATTCAATTGGGGACATTCTTGAGTTCCTTCCTTTTTCAGTAACCCAAAACCAACAGGAAGTGACTGAAAATCAACAGAAAGAGATGTGTAAATGCCCAAAAGGAACATTCATGAGTCACATCCTTTTCAGTAACCTGAAATAGACGGGAAGTGACCTGTAAATGCCCCCAAATCAACAGGAAATGACCCATAAATGCCCCAAAAGGAGCATTCTTGAGTCACTTCCTTTTCAGTAAGCCAAAATCAATAGGAAGTGACCTGCAAATACCCCAAAAAGAAAAGGAAGTGACTGAAAATCAACAGGAAGTGACATGAAATGCCCCAAAATTATTATTCTTGGGTCAATTCCTTTTAAATAACCCAAAATCAACAGGAAGTGACCTGTAAATACCCCCCCAAAAAAGGAAGTGACTGAAAATCAACAGAAAGTGACGTGAAATGCCCCAAAATTAACAGGAAGTGACCTGTAAATGCCCCATTAGTAACATTCTTGAGTCACTTCATTTTCAGTAACCTAAAATCAACAGGAAGTGACCCGTAAATACCCAAAAAGGAAAAGGAAGTAACTGAAAATCAACAGGAAGTGACGTGAAATGCCCCAAAATCAACAGAAAATGACCTGAAATGCCCCAAATTCAACAGGAAGTGACGTGAAATGCCCCCAAATTAACAGGAAGTGACCTGTAAATGTCCCAAAAGTAACATTCTTGAGTCACTTCATTTTCAGTAGCCTAAAATCAAAAGGAAGTGACCTGTAAATGCCCCAAAATCAACAGGAAGTGACCTGTTAGTACCCAAAAAAAGAAAAGGAAGTGACTGAAAATCAACAGAAAGTGGTTTACTGAAAAGGATGTGACTGAAGAATGTTCCTTTTGGGCCATTTTCAGTCACTTCCTGTTCATTTTGGGGTATTTGGTGGGTCACTTCCTGTTGATTTTGGGGATTTTACAAGTCACTTCCTGTGGATCTTGGGGCATAGTCAGGTCATTTCCTGTTGATTATGGACTAGTGAAAAGGAAGTGACTCAAGAATGTTCCTTTTGGAGAGTTTACAGTTCACTTCCTGCTAATTTTGGGGCATTTCACATCACTTCATGTTGGTTTTCAGTCACTTCCTTTCTTTTTGGGGCATTTCACGTCACTTCTTGTTGATTTTCAGTCACTTCCTGTTGATTTTGGGGCATTTACAAGTCACTTCCTGTCGATTTTGGGTTACTTTAAAGGAAGTGACTCTAGAATGTTCTTTTTAGGCCATTGATAGGTCATTTCCTGTTAATTTTAGGGCATTTCACGTCACATCCTGTCGATTTTCAGTCACTTCCTTTTGGAGCATTTTCAGATCATTTCCTGTTGATTTTGGAGAATTTTCAGTCACTTCCTTTTCTTTTTGTGGTATTTACTGGTCACTTACTGTTGATTTTGGGTTGCTGAAAAGGAAGTGACTCGAATGTTCCTTTTGGGGCATTTACAAGTTGTTTCCTGTTAATTTTGGAGTATTTGGTGGGTCACTTTCTGTTGATTTTGCAGCATATTCAGGTCATTTCCTGTTGATTTTGGGGTAGTGAAAAGGAAGTGACTCAAGAATTTTCCTTTTGGAGCATTGATGTGTCACTTCCTGTTGATTTTGGGGCATTTCACGTCACTTCCTGTTGATTTTCAGTCACTTCCTTTTGTTTTTGGAGTATTTACAGGTCACTTCCTGTTGATTTTGGGACATTTACATGTCATGTCCTTGTGAATTTTGAGGCACTTGATTTTGGGTTGCTGAAAAGGAAGTGACTCTAGAATGTTCCTTTTGAGGCATTTAAAGGTCGTTTCCTGTTAATTTTGGGGCATTTCACGTCACTTCCTGTCGATTTTCAGTCGCTTCCTTTTGGGGCATTTACGGGTCACTTACATGGGTTGGACCTCTCCTATTGATAATCTAATTCCAATTGACAGCAGACTCGTACCACTTGTTTCATATTGACCGTTAGATGTCGCCATTATGCCTTCAAAAGTGTCACCAGATGAATATCAATATCAATACATAGTCTAAAAAGTATAGTACTCTTTATTCTTTAGCCCGTTTTAGCCTGCCGACCCGCCAGGCTTATAAATCATTGAAGAAAACCTTGGCGTAGTCATAAAATTGACCCGCAAAATTAGCTTTTGAGACCATTCTGGAGAATGACAACACAACAAGAATCCTTTGGGAGGTCAGTTGAGGCCCACATCCCACACCAAGCGAACCCCACATTGTTCTCACGATGTGGTCGTCCCGTGAGAGGCAACATTGTTTGGAAATGACACAATGACACACAGTTGTTGCGTTTGTCGGCGCTGCTTGCGAGAAAGCCACAATTGCTTCCTTTCGAGGGTAGAATATGAACCCCCCAAAAATACGTACACCTTCTACAGGACGTGACTTCGTGAGACGACACATGGAGAAAGCGCCATGTCCGCGACGGGCCTAAGACGAGATAAGAGGATCATGTGAATTAATCCTTGTGATGCGCCGTTCGATCCATGGCTCACTATATATAAATACCATGTCTGCGTGTGAAATTTATTAGGAAGTCTTTCACTGACGCTGACAATGACAGACATCTAATCATCCTTCTCTGGATTTAGATTATTATTATTAGATTATTATAAATTTTTAATCGAGTTAATTACAGCTTAAAAATTAATTAATTGTAATTAATCGCAATTTAAACCATCAATAAAATATGCCATATTTTTCTGTAAATTATTTTTGGAATGGGAAGATAAGACACAAGATGGATATATACATTCAACATACGGTACATAAGTACTGTATTTCTTTATTATTACGATAAATCAACAAGATTGCATTAACATTCTGTTAAAGCGATCCATGGATAGAAAGACTTGTAGTTCTTAAAAGATAAATGTTAGTACAAGTTCGAGAAACTTTATATTAAAATCCCTCTTAATGTTTTTGTTTTAATAAAATTTGTAAAATTTTCAATCAAAAAATAAACTAGTAGCCCGCCAATAGTCAATAATTACACAATGCTCATGGGTGCTTAAGCCCATAAAATCAGTCGCACCCAAACCCCAGCAGAGGGCAACAAAACTCCAAAAAAACACAAGTAACAAGTTGGCATTGCACTGTGCTGTCATTTTAATCTGTTTGAGCGGGGCATGTGCGTTAATTGCATCAAATATTTTAACGTGATTAATTTTAAAAAGTAATTACCGCCCGTTAACGCGATAATTTTGACAGCCCGTATATGTATGTATGTATATATATATATATATATATATATATATATAATATAGCATTGGCTGATTAACAAAAAAAAGACAATAAAAAACACACATCTGGCATTTTTGTGGGCAACTGTGGCTGCCACTGACTGACGGTAGGACCCCACAAGGACCCCGCAGCAGCTTGAAGGCAGGCTTTTGTTTTTTAAAATATTAAAAGTTTTTTTTTATATCACTTTTATATATATTTACAGTGGGGCAAATAAGTATTTAGTCAACCACTAATTGTGGAAGTTCTCCCACTTGAAAATATTAGAGAGGCCTGTAATTGTCAACATGGGTAAACCTCAACCATGAGAGACAGAATGTGGAAAAAAACTCACATTGTTTGACTTTTAAAGAATTTATTTGCAAATCATGGTGGAAAATAAGTATTTGGTCAATGCCAAAAGTTCGTCTCAATACTTTGTTATGTACCCTTTGTTGGCAATGACGGAGGCCAAACGTTTTCTGTAACTCACAAGCTTTTCACACACTGTTACTGGTATTTTGGCCCATTCCTCCATGCAGATCTCCTCTAGAGCTGTGATGTTTTGGGGCTGTCGTTGGGCAACATGGACTTTCAACTCCCTCCGCAGATTTGAGACCTGGAGACTGGCTAGGCCCCTCCAGGACCTTGAAATTCTTCTTACGAAGCCACTCCTTTGTTGCCCTGGCTGTGTGTTTGGGATCATTGTCATGCTGAAAGACCCAGCCACGTCTCATCTTCAATGCCCTTGCTGATGGAAGGAGATTTTCACTCAAAATCTCTCGATACATGGCCCCATTCATTCTTTCCTTTACACAGATCAGTCGTCCTGGTCCCTTTGCAGAAAAACAGCCCCAAAGCATGATGTTTCCACCCCCATGCTTCACAGTGGGTATGGTGTTCTTCAGATGAATTTCAGTATTCTTTCTCCTCAAAACACGAGAACCTGTGTTTCTACCAAAAAGTTCTATTTTAGTTTCGTCTGACCATAACACATTCTCCCAGTCCTTTTCTGGATCATTCAAATGCTCACTAGCGAACCGCAGACGGGCCTGGACGTGTACTTTCTTCAGCAGGGGGACACGTCTGGCAGTGCAAGATTTGAGTCCCTGGCGGCGCATTGTGTGACTGATAGTAGCCTAATGAACAAATGTGCAAAACATTTTTTTTTTTTTTTTTTTTAAAGGGAGGGGGATGCATCAATAATCGTTTCATAATCGAATCGGAGGCTCTGAATCGTAATCGTAATCAAATTGTTAGGTGCCCAAAGATTCCCAGCTCTAGTAATTTAGTATGGGAGGGATGACAGTGCATCATCATGTTGCTATTTTCAACTTTATTCAGTAACGTAAATGACATGTTCCTATCTTTCAAATTTCTTGTCAACCTCTTCAATTCCGAATGCTCGTGCTTTTATACAAATCGTCTACATTCCAAGGTAAAGTTGTTTACTTTCCGATTTCACACTGGGCCCATTGACTCCATCATAAGTGCTATCATTCATGAGTCGGCTGACCTCACATAGGTGACTCAGTCATGCTGACCGCTGCAACATGTCTAACATCACATAGTTGTTCTCACAACTCAACATCTCACACGTTGTCTGAAACGGAAATGAAACCACACCAAGTGCGGTAACTTAAGTGGGGTTTTGATTTAGTAAGAAAAGTAGTTCCATTGAACTGGACGATTGATCTCCCCTTCCGCAGGGACTCCATTAGCTTGAGGGCTAATGGACGATGGGTTCGCCGTTTGTGCTGTCAGCGAAGTGAGAAAAAAATCTTGAAATGCGCGCTAATGGACGTGTGCGGCGATGAGCAGTGGATTGCCGCTCAGGTCGCACGCTCGCCTAACTGAGTGTTATGTAAGTGGGGATTACATAAAAAGGGCCGGTGGGGAATGGTGCCACCTGCCAACGTACGGTGGGGGAATCTCCATGGAATCATTTCGTGGGCAAGATAGTAAAACATCTGCCAATGGCAAATAGCTTCGTGAGTGTCATTCTTGACTTTTCATCCTCCTAACAGCTTTCAAAAAAATGCAATTTTGCGTATTTTTACATTTGTACTAGGGCTGCAGCTATCGATTATTGAGGGATTCGTTTAATCTATCAGTTAGTTGGACTAATTACGGATTACGAACATTTAACGTGTTGCGGAATACATTTTAAAACAAATTTGTTTATGTTTGAAATAATATTTATTTTGGCTTGCTAAGATTACACTTTCAAAACAGCAGTGAAAGTAAAGACAAAATAAAATTCCTGAGTGTTTGTTCAAACGACGCAGGATTGCACTTTCATTTCACAAGAGCAAGATATGCATTTAAAAATAAAATAAAAATACTTTATTGATATGACATGTTCTGTACTCACGAAACGTGAAGTTGTTCAGCTGTAACACACATATGTGCACTTATGTTCAAAATGACACGCTTTTTAACAATAAAACACGTGAAACCAAAATATTGGTGTTCAAGCGTCCTTCTAGTCTGATCAATATGTGAATTTACTAGGGCTGCAGCTATTGATTATTTTAGTAGTCGATTAATCTAAGTACACCAAAAGAACAATTGGTTAACTTACATAAGAAAAGGCCGTTGGCTTAAATGCTATGAAATGCTAACTTTTTTTTTTTTTTTTTAACAATGCTTTTAACAAATGGTTCAGGCAGTATACCTATAAACTAAATTACAAATGCATTAAAAAACATTACCTCAAACAAAAACTTTGCTTATGTTGCTCCTAACAGGGAGCAGCTGGATTCAGCCATGTGAAATGAGGTAGACCAGAGGGCAGTGTATCCACCCTAATCAATAAAACGAAATGCAAACACTTTCAAAATAAACTATTACAATGCCACTTTAATTAAAGGAATACTCGAAGCAACAAAATTTAATTCGAATATTTTTTTCTAATCAAATACTCGAGTTAATCGATTAATCGTTACAGCACTAGAATTTACTAGATTAAATCAGCCTAATTTGCCTTGTCCGCTATCTTAAGTGCTAAGAATGCTAACATAATTACAATTCCCGTAGCAAATCGCTCACACGTAACTCCGCAAACTGCAGCTGTAAACTTAATTACAAATGCATACGCAAACATATATTAGCTGAAACAACTTACACAGCTACTCTTTATCCATGTCCGAGGTCTGAGTCTGCTTCACAGTCATACAAGGCGACAGTCCAGCCATACCCAACGCTGCCACCACAGGGCAGTGTATCCTCAGTCATTAAACAAAATGCAATACTTTTGGACTTTTTAAATAGTTATTTTGGGGTACTTAAAGGGCTAATTCCAACTTGCGCGGAAATTCGGGTTACGTCGCCAGCGTTGGACTGAATCTCGCTCTTAACCCTGTACTTAACTACCTGTATTTGTATATGGCGGAAAACGCAGACAAGGCTGAAAAAGCAGTTTCTGCTCTTGCATCCATCTTTAAAATAAACTGCTGTATTTTAAGCCTAAAGAACTGTTGTGTTTGATAGAACAATATGTCTATATGTTGCCGTAGCAGATTCATGGCGCACTAAGCCTCCGAACTATTTTGAATTTGTCCGTTTTACCCTGAAAACCCCCGACAGATGTCGCCCAACCGCTTTTGCTTCAGCCTAGCCATAAAAAGAAGGTAAGTAATCGTATTTATTATTCTAAATTATTAATAATTAATAATTATCATTATTATTATTCTAAAAATTAGCGTCCATAAAAAAGTCACCGATATCTACCTCATAACTATAGCGTAATTGTATTTTTTCATTGCTTACTTTTTACAAAAAAGAATGCCAAACCCCCAATTTGGCCAAATTTCAAAATTGTCCGATTTGCATGTGTGATACATCATTGGAAAGCTTAAAATCTCAATTTTCTGGGGGAAGAAAAATTTTGAACAGGAGGGCATTTAAAAAAAAGTGTGAACAGCAAAATCCTATCTGGAGGTAAGAGCACGTGAGAGCAGAATTACAGACGCCATGACTTTAACGTGATATTATTGCGTACTTACCTTGTTTTGATCCAAAATCTCCATGTAGCATGTGTCACTGAGTGTCAATACACAGCTGTGAATGGTCACAGCTGGATTTTTTTGCGATTTTATGGGTGAAACATGGTAATATAAAAAGGGTTGCGATGCAGAAATCGCAGACATCAATGAGTGGTCGAGATTTTCTTTTTCATACATATACCCTTTTAAATGTTGTTGTTGTTTTTTTTTTTCCAAATGTTCTTTGTTTGGATCGATTATTTATCACTTAACATATCGGAAAAATGCGACAGTAACAAAAAAAAATACAGTTAAGCGATAGTTATGAGGTAGATATCCGTGACTTTTTTACAGACACCATTTTTTTCATTGTGACGTCATTTGTTTAAAAGTTTAAAATATGCGAGTGAATAATTTTTTTAAAGTCGTCTTTTTTTTTTCAAACGAAATATTAGTCATCAATTAACAATTCTATAATAATATTGATATATAATAATATAATTAATTACCTTCGTTTCATGGCTGGGTAGAAACAAAAACGGTTGCGCGCCGTCTGTAAACGGGGGTTTTCATGATAAAACGGACAAATTAAAAATTAGAGATGCACGATAATATCGGTCACCGTTAATTATCGGCCGATAATGGCAATTATGACGTCACACAGATAATCCAGATAAAACGAAATTCAACCGATAATGCAATCCGATAATTATATACTTGATTTAGCCTCCAAATGTGCGCAACCGAAGCAGTTTTGTCCACTTCTGCTAGTTTTAAGGAGGTGTTTTTGCAGTGTAGTAATGTGATATATGTTATGAATGGCTTACTTTTAAAGGCATTTTTGTGCAACTTGGGTGTTTACTCTCTAAGTAATTGTTGCCAAAAGCTTACCATTACACAACGTCATTGCCATTGTTTAGTTGTTGGAATTTACTACTTGTTCACATTTGATGTGGAAAAAAATAGCACTAAATTACATTTTTACACAGTAACATCTGATCTTTGTATACTTTAAAATTTTACATACATATTTGAATAGAATTATCGGCGTGACATTATCGGTTATCGGGTGGAAGGGGCAGGAAATTATCGGTTATCGATATCTGTTGAAAAATGCATTATCGTGCATCACTATTAAAAATAGTTTGAGGATTTAATGCGCCATAAATCTGCTATTGCAACATATAGACATATAGTTCTATCAAACACAACAGTTATTTTGGCTTAAAATAGGGCACTTTCTTTTAAAGAGGAGTGCAAGAGCAGAAACTTCTTTTCTGTGTTTTCCGCCATATAAAATATACAGTGTGTTATTAAACGTGCCCAAAAAGCAGATTCGGGCCATTTGTAGATTAACAGAGCCTCTTAAGGATTCCTTAACTATCAAAAGACGGTTAATGAATTTGATCATCGATGGCAAATTGTAGTTTTACACCCCTGGTATAAACAGTTTATTTCTACTTTCAAGTGAGTTTGCCCATGACACCACTTGTTTTTGACTGCTAAATTTGGCCAACAGGATGGCTTACAGACACCGAGCGCGTTTAAGGAAGTGGCTGCACTTTGGTTTGGTTGTGAAAATGCGGGATTACGACGCATCGTGTCTCAATGTGCTTACGAATCCTTCCACAAGTGTCCAAACGTTTGATTTAGTCATCTGTAGAATCACGTCATTATTCAAATGGAGGCATTTTGTCATCCCTCCAGGCATTTCATGCCCTTGAAATAGCCACTGACCTCGGTGGGTGGGGAACTTTTCCTTAAATGGTGCTTTCTTGTGTTTGCCTAAAAGTCCCTACGCGCACACGTTGCGTTTTAGAGCAAAATGTGTGTGCCAGTGGACAGATTTGGACATTCGCATACAAACTGCGAAAAGTTAGTGGCTTCGAGTTGGTACATTTGTTGTTCAGGTGTCAATTAAAGGAACACTAGGTAACTTTTCAACCTTTATCAAATATTTTCATAGCATTTGTGATGATATGTCGACTGACAGCTAGTTGAATGACACCTCTTTTATACAGTGGGGCAAATAAGTATTTTGTCAAGTATTTAGCCCCAAAACATCTCTGCTCTAGAGGAGATCTGCATGGAGGAATGGGCCAAAATACCAGCGACAGCGTGTGAAAAGCTTGTGAAGAGTTACAGAAAACGTTTGGCCTTCGTTATTGCCAACAAAGGGTAAATAACAAAGTATTGAGATGAACTTTTGGTATAGACCAAATACTTATTTTCCACTGTAATTTGGAAATAAATTCTTTAAAAAAATCAAACAATGTGATTTTCTGTTTTTTTTTTTTCACATTCTGTCTCTCATGGTGGAGCTTTACCCATGTTTACAATTACAGGCCTCTCTAATCTTTTCAAGTGGGAGAACTTGCACAATTAGTGGTTGACCTAATACTTATTTGTCCCACACTATAAAAGAGGTGTCATTCAACTAGTTGTCAGTCGACATATCATCACAAATGTAACATGACAAAAAAACGGCTTTGGCATAAGTCACATTCACTATTCATTATAAAGATGGTCAATGCGACTAAATTTCTAAATAAATCAAAAAAATTTAGGACACTAAGGGACACAAATTTTGTATTCTTTTTTTTTTTTTTTTTTTTTTTTACCAAAAAAACGTTTTGGACAAAATTTGACATGAACATACCCATTCATTTTCATAGTCCTTATTTGCCATTCATTTTAATGGCACAAAAACCTCCATTCACTCCCGTTGATTTCCAATCCAGAGCTGCAAAAATCTACATTGGTACACCAAAAAATCAACAGGAAGTGACCCATTATTAACAGGAAGTGACTTGGAAAATACCCCCAAATCATCAATTGTTTTCCACCCCAACATTTTAGGAACCTCTACATTAGGGCTGCAGCTCAATGTTATTTTAGTAGTCGATCGATGAACTAGTTAGTTCGAATAATCGAGTAATCGGATAAGGAACAAAAAAATTAAAATATCTGACCTGAGGCCCAAACGGTATTAAAAAAAAAAAAAAAAAAAAATGAGGATATACGTACAACAAGAATTGGCTAACTTACATAGCAAAAGTCCACTAGTTTAAATGCTATTAAATGCCAACGTTATTTTTACAATGCTCTTAACAAATAGTTCAAACACATATTCCCACAAAAACGGCTAAATATACCTTTACACTAAATTACGAATGCATTAAAAAAAAAAAAAATTAGCTCAAACAAAAACTTAGCTTCTGTTGGTCTTAACAGGGAGCAGCTGGATTCAGCCTTGTGAAATGAGGCAAACTAGAGGGCAGTGTATCCACCCAAATTAATCAAACTAAATGCAAACACTTTCAAAACAAACCAATACGCCACTTTAATGAATACTCGAGACTTTAAAATTTAATTTAATTTGAATATTTTTTTCTAATCGAATACTCGAGTTAATCCATTAATCGTTGCAGCACTACTCTGCATTGGCACATGCAAAAACATATCTCTATTGGTGGTCTATTGTGATTTTTGACCAAAAACTTTCCATTAAATCATTTTATGATTCGACCGGGGCCCTCTATGCCATTGACGCCAATGTACTGTATGTACATGTCCATGCACCTCCATGATGTCCCAAAATCAATAGGATGTGACTGGATATAAACAGGAAATGACCCCGAAATGCCTCAATCCAGACAAACTGACCCGATTTAGCAACCATCGCCGCAAAGCTACCATTGCAAATTCTCCAAAAATGGCATTTTCTAGTTATTTTTGTGATTAGTCAACTCATAAATCTTGTTATATACTGCAATGTTATTCTGGGCTTAACATTTTAGCTGGAAATGAGCATTGGAACCAAAAACTATGTGGTAAGTTGAACTATGAAGACGATGAAACACTAACTCAGGGGTGTCACACTCATCTTTGTCATTGGGCCGCATCGTGTAACGCATGAACGAATAAAGGGATTATTAAACTTGCAGAATGTGTTTATAATATGAAACAAAAGCGGTGATTAAAATTTGGGCTCATGGGGGCAAAGGTCACAGAGATCAGAATTTTTTTGTGTTTAAGATAATTCAAGAATGAAGAAAGGGATTCATGAATCTGCAGAATGTAATCTGAAAAAGGTGATTTAAATTTGGGGTTATAAGGTGTAAGGTCACAAAGGTCAGAAATATGTGTTCAAGATAACTCCAGAACCAATTCAGGGATTTTTAAATTTGTGGTATATGTTTGTAATATGAAATGAAAGAGTGGATTTAAATTTGGGGTATTGAGGTCAAAGGTCACAGAGGTCGGACATATGTTTGTGTTCAAGAAAACTCCAGAATGAATAAAGGTTTATTAAACTCGCAGGATATATTTATAATATGAAATGAAAGAGTTGATTTAATTTTGGGGTTGTAAAGTGTAAGGTCACAAAGGTCAGAAATATGTGTTCAAGATAACTCCAGAACCAATTAAGGGATTTTAAATTTGCAGAATATGTTTAGAATTTGAAATGAAAGCGGTGATTCAATTTTGGGGGTATAAGGTGTAAGGTCACAGAGGTCAGAAATATGTGTTCAAGATAACTCCAGAACCAATTAAGGGATTTTAAACTTGCAGAATATGTTTAGAATATGAAATGAAAGAGGTGATTTAATTGGGGTCATGAGGTCAAAGGTCACACAGGTCAGAAATATTTTGTGTTCAAGATAACTCCAAAACGGATAAAAGGATTTTAAAACTAGCGGTATATGCTTGTAATATAAAATGAAAGAGTTTATTTAAATTTGGGGTATTGAGGTCACAGAGGTCAGACATGTTTGTGTTCAAGATAACTCCAGAATGAATAGGTTTATTAAACTTGTAGGATATATTTATAGTATGAAATGAAAGAGGTGATTTAATTTTGGGGTCATGAAGTCAATGTTCACATAAGTCAGAAATGTTTGTGTGGAAAAATAACTCCAGAATGAATAAAAGCATTTTTAAACCTGCAGAATATGTTTAGAACATGAAATGAAAGAGGTGATTTAATTTTAGTCATGAGGTCAAAGGTCACAGAGGGCTGAAATGTTTGTGTTCAAGATAACTCCAGAACGAAAATTTTTAAAGCTGCAGAATATGTTTGTAATATGAATTGAAATAGTGGATTGAAATTTGGAGTATTTAGGTCAAAGGTCACAAACGTCAGAAATATGTTTGTGTTCAAGATAACTCCAGAACGAAAATTTTTAAAGCTGCGGAATATGTTTGTAATATAAAATTGAGTGTATTTAAAATCTAGGGTCATGAGGTCAAAGGTCACAGAGATCAGGAATATTTTTCTGTTCAAGATAACGCCAGAATAAATAAATAAATTATTCTTATTATGGATGGAGGGAGGGAGGGACGGACGGATGGATTAAGCTATTTTTAAACGTTTAAGCGTTTAGAAATAGAATATGAAATGAAAGGTGATTTAGTTTTGGGGTCATGAGGTCAAAGTTCACAGAGGTCAGAAATGTGTTTCTGTTCAAGATAAGTCAAGAAGGAATAAAGGGATTATTGAACTTGCAGAATGTAATATGAAAAACGGGTGATTTAAATATGAGGTCAGAATTTTTTTGTGTTCAAGATAACTCCAGAACGAATAAAGGGATTTTTAAACTACCAGAATATATTTAGAAAATGAAATGGAAGAGATGATTTTATTTTAGGGTCATGAGGTCAAAGGTCACAGACATCAGAAATATGTTTGTTTATAGGTAAAAGGTCACAGACGTCAGAAATATTTTTGTGTTAAAGAGTGATGGAATGTGTTTGACTTCAGTAGTCTGTCTTGATATTTTGAGACATTTTATTTCAGTGGAAAACAATGGAATCATGAAAAAGCAGTGTGATTTTATGTGATTTTACCTACCTATTTTACCGCGTCTGGCCCCCGATCCTCGCGTTTGACACATGTGCTCTATCTCCATTATTGATTTCCATATTTACAGAGATTTTATCTTGCTCTCGTTTTTTAAATTTTTTTCTTCCCAGGCGCCCTAACCAAAGTCAAGGAGAGCCAGCGTCACGTAGAGGAAGGCAAAATGGAGGCGGCGCAGGCGGCGGACGGAGTCAGCGAACGCTGCAACATCATCTCGTGCGCCACGCTGGCCGAGATCCAGCACTTCCACCGGATCCGCGTGCGCGACTTCCGGGCACAAATGCAGCACTTCCTGACGCAGCAGATGGCCTTCTTCGGCAAAATCACCGTCACGCTGGAGGAGGCGCTGCGCAAGTACGACGACGCCTAGAAAGCGGAGGAATTCGTTTGCCACCGCGTGGATGAAAATGGCTGTCAAACTCATTTTACTTCATGGGGCCACTTTAATGGCAATTAGTTCTTATGTGGGCAGGACCAGTTCAATTTTGGCCAAATAAGTTCACTCACTGGCAGTCACGATGGATTGGACGCCTAGTGCCGTCAATGGCACTGAAACGTGAGCATTCACAGCTAGTCCTCGCAGTTCAAGTAAATTGGACGTCTATTGTTGTCAATGGAGCCAACTCGTTAATTTCAGGTCACTTCCTTGTCATTTTAGGGCACTTCCTGTACATTTTGGTGCATTCCGGGGTGACTTTCTCTATATTTTGGATCATTACGCCACTTCCGGATCATTGGTCACTTCCTGTTTATTTTGGACAGTTTCCAGGGGACTTCCTATTGATTTCGGGTCACATCCTGAAACAGAGCCTTGACAAACCATTTTTAAATGGGCTACTGCGTAAGTGTTTACACGTCCTCTCGCTGTGCCTTCTCCTTTTGTTACTAAAGCTTTGTATCATGTACATGTTGAATTGTAATTGTTTTTACAAAAAGCCTTTCGCCGTAGACAGCTTAGAATGAGACATGGGAAGGTTTTATTGGTCAGATTTATTTCTCAGCAAATGATAATATTATGGAATTTTTTTTTAGCTTTTGAGCAGTGCAATTCCGAAAGCAAAATGTGTCCAAAAGTGTAAATATGAGTGCAACAACAACAAAAAATGGGCATTTGGAAAATAGGTTTGCTTATGTTGAACGGGTCTAAAAACGACTGTATTTTCCGCACTGTAAGACGCATCGGAGTGCGAGGCGCACCTTCAAAAAATGGCCTATTTTAAAACTGTTTTCATATAAGGGCGCACCGCATTATAAGGCGCAGTAGTAGTAGTAGTGGTTGGAGTTGCGTTATGCATCCACTAGATAGTGCTGCACGAAAGGGAATGTCATGCCATGATATTGATCCATATAGAAGGTGTACTGTCAGCTTTTGAGAAAATTGAAGGCTTTTAGGTGCCACTCATAGTGCGGAAAATCAAGTGCATTTAATAAATGAATTCCTCGATCGTTAGTGAATGTTTCAAAATGTGTCAAATTTGCCAAGAATGCTTTTTGAACATGGTGGGCTTCTTGCCTGATGTGGTCACAAGTGTTGTGCGGTTATACCACACATGATTTTGGTTGCATTGCAATACAAGTTGAGAAATAAATTGTTTCTAAAATTACTTTATTTGGGTCTATTATTGAGGTTTTTACATACATACAGTTGTGGTCAAAAGTTTACATACACTTGTGAAGAACATAATGTCGTGGCTCTCTTGAGTTTCCAGTTATTTCTACAACTTCTGATTTTTCTCCGATAGAGTGATTGGAACAGATACTTCTTTGTCACAAAAAACATTTGTGAAGTTTGGTTATGGGTAACAGAAAAAGTGATCAAATCTGCTGGGTCAAAAATATACATACATGGATCTGAAAAAGCGAATCATTGACTTGAACAAGTCAAGAAAGTCACTTGGAGCCATTTCAAAGCAGCTGCAGGTCCCAAGAGCAACAGTGCAAACAATTTTAAGTATAAAGTGCATGGCACTGTTTTGTCACTGCCACGATCAGGAAGAAAACGCAAGCTATCACCTGCTGCTGAGAGAAAATTGGTCAGGAGGGTGAAGATTCAACCGAGAATTACCAAAAAGCAGATCTGCCAAGAATTAGAAGCTGCTGGAACACAGGTGTCAGTGTCCACAGTCAAGCGTGTTTTGCATCTCCGTGGACTGAGAGGCTGCCGTGCAAGAAGGAAGCCCTTGCTCCAAAAGCGGCACCTTAAGGCTCGACTGAAGTTTGTTGCTGATCACATGGACAAAGATAAGACCTTCTGGAGCAAAGTTCTGTGGTCAGACAAAAAAAAAATCGAGGTGTTTGGCCACAATGCCCAGCAATATGTTTGGAGGAGAAAAGGTGAGGCCTTTAACCCCAAGTACACCATGCCTACCGTCAAGCACGGTGGTGGTAGTATTATGCTGTGAGGCTGTTTTGCTGCCAATGGAACTGGTGCTTTACAGAGAGTAAATGGGATAATGAAGAAGGAGGATTACCTTCAAATTATTCAAGATAAACTAACGTCATCAGCCCGAAGATTGGGTCTTCCAACAGGACAATGACCCCAAGTGGTAATGGAATGGCTAAATCAGGCTAGAATTAAGGTTTTCGAATGGCCTTCCCAAAACCCCATTGAGAACTTGTGGACAATGCTGAAGAAACAAGTCCATGTCAGAAAGCCATCAAATTTAACTGAACTGCACCAATTGTGTCAAGAGGAGTGGTCAAAGATTCAACCAGAAGCTTGCCAGAAGCTCGTGGATGGCTACCAAAAGCGCCTAATTGAAGTGAAAATGGCCAAGGGACATGTTACCAAATATTAGCGCTGCTGTATGTATATTTTTGACCCAGCAGATTTTTTTCTGTTCACCCATAATAAAGTCATAAAAGAACCAAACTTCATGAATGTTTTTTGTGACAAAGAAGTATCTGTTCCAATCACTCTATCAGAGAAAAATCAGAGTTGTAGAAATAACTGGAAACTCAAGAGAGCCATGACATTATGTTCTTCACAAGTGTATCTCAACTTTTGACCACAACTGTACATACACACACACACACACACACAGTGCCTTGCAAAAGTATTCGGCCCCCTTGAACCTTGAAACCTTTCGCCACATTTCAGGCTTCAAACATAAAGATATAAAATTTAATTTTTTTGTCAAGAATCAACAACAAGTGGGACACAATCGTGAAGTGGAACAAAATTTATTGGATAATTTAAACTTTTTTAACAAATAAAAAAACTGAAAAGTGGGGCGTGCAATATTATTCGGCCCCCTTGCGTTAATACTTTGTAGCGCCACCTTTTGCTCCAATTACAGCTGCAAGTCGCTTGGGGTATGTTTCTATCAGTTTTGCACATGAAGAGACTGACATTCTTGCCCATTATTCCTTGCAAAACAGCTCGAGCTCAGTGAGGTTGGATGGAGAGTGTTTGTGAACAGCAGTCTTCAGCTCTTTCCACAGATTCTCCATTGGATTCAGGTCTGGACTTTGACTTGGCCATTCTAACACCTGGATACGTTTATTTTTGAACCATTCCATTGTAGATTTGGCTTTATGTTTTGGATCATTGTCCTGTTGGAAGAGAAATCTCGGGCCCAGTCTCAGGTCTTGTGCAGATACCAACAGGTTTTCTTCCAGAATGTTCCTGTATTTGGCTGCATCCATCTTCCCGTCAATTTTAACCATCTTCCCTGTCCCTGCTGAAGAAAAGCAGGCCCAAACCATGATGCTGCCACCACCATGTTTGACAGTGGGGATGGTGTGTTCAGGGTGATGAGCTGTGTTGCTTTTACGCCAAACATATCGTTTTGCATTGTGGGCAAAAAGTTCAATTTTGGTTTCATCTGACCAGAGCACCTTCTTCCACATGTTTGGTGTGTCTCCCAGGTGGCTTGTGGCAAACTTTAAACGAGACTTTTTATGGATATCTTTGAGAAATGGCTTTCTTCTTGCCACTCTTCCATAAAGGCCAGATTTGTGCAGTGTACGACTGATTGTTGTCCTATGGACAGACTCTCCCACCTCAGCTGTAGATCTCTGCAGTTCATCCAGAGTGATCATGGGCCTCTTGGCTGCATCTCTGATCAGTTTTCTCCTTGTTTGAGAAGAAAGTTTGTAAGGACGGCCGGGTCTTGGTAGATTTGCAGTGGTCTGATGCTCCTTCCATTTCAATATGATGGCTTGCACAGTGCTCCTTGAGATGTTTAAAGCTTGGGAAATCTTTTTGTATCCAAATCCGGCTTTAAACTTCTCCACAACAGTATCTCGGACCTGCCTGGTGTGTTCCTTGGTTTTCATAATGCTCTCTGCACTTTAAACAGAACCCTGAGACTATCACAGAGCAGGTGCATTTATACGGAGACTTGATTACACACAGGTGGTTTCTATTTATCATCATCGGTCATTTAGGACAACATTGGATCATTCAGAGATCCTCACTGAACTTCTGGAGTGAGTTTGCTGCACTGAAAGTAAAGGGGCCGAATAATATTGCACGCCCCACTTTTCAGTTTTTTATTTGTTAAAAAAGTTGAAATTATCCAATAAATGTTGTTCCACTTCATGATTGTGTCCCCCTTGTTGTTGATTCTTGACAAAAAAATTAAATTTCATATCTTTATGTTTGAAGCCTGAAATGTGGCGAAAGGTTGCAAGATTCAAGGGGCCGAATACTTTTGCAAGGCACTGTAGATATATATAGATATCTAAATACATATACACATACACACGTGAACAAAGTAGGACGGCCTATACATGGTACCCGCGGGTTATTAAAAGTATTAAAAAAGCATTGAATTTAGTTATCCATTATTAAAGGTATTAAAAGTATTAAATTAGCTGCTGTAAGTCTGGAATTTTTTCACTGTGGTCTTAAGTTTCAAGAACATCTCAGTGCAACCTAAATTATATCCGTGACAATTTTTTTTTTTTTTTAAATCCATAACAAAGATGACGCGTAGAATTTTTACGATGCACTGCACTACAAATCGAAATGCACCTCGTGCGTGCGCGCCATTAGCATCATTAGCATCAACGTCACAACAGCAGGCAATCGCACAGTATTGTGTGCTAACGCAACCGGCTAGCAGCACTACCACCACCACAACCGGCAAAACGGAGAATCCATCCACCTCTGCATCGGGAATGCGTCCGTTTGTCGGTTGAACGAAAACCCTGCAGGCAGAAGTATTGTGAATTCTGAAGACCATCACAGACCACCATTAATCATATACTTCAAATGAGTCCATCGGTGACCTGTTTCGGCTCATTTTCCTTGACTCCTCGATAGCCTCTACATTTTCATGCGGCAGTAACAAAATGGCATAAATCGGTAAATTTGGTCGAGCACCTTTCATTACCGAAGAAATGACCAAACAAGTGCACTGCTCAGATGCCTCCGTTGTTATGTTCAATGAAAGCCTCAACAAGGCAAAAAGTCGATACAGTTGGACCTGCATGTGAAGTATTGGATCGCAACCAAGTCCCATTTAGATACTTTGGGTCGCAGTTTATGGGTCATGCGAAGGCAGTGGACCTGCTTAAACATTTCAAAGTAAGTTGCCAATTTCTCCAGTTAAAATGTGTTAGATGCAATAATGTATTTCTGCACGGTTTGCCTTTCGAATTGAATTTCGCCCTTTTAACTCAAGATTTAGCCATATTCACTGGGGTCTTGGCAGGTGCACTAGCCGTAGAATGGATAAACCGGAGCCATAGATAGGATCATACACAACACGGTTGACCCTGTTTATTATTGGAACGAGTGCGGGGTAACGTTGATCTGAATAACATGGCATGGTGATTGGCAAATTATAATGTAGGTGATATTTGGACACCAGAACAGAGGACATGTTTGGCGTAAACCCAATACAACATTCTAGGAAAAAAACCTCATACCAGTTGTGAAGAATGGAGGTTGAAGTGTCATGGTTTGGGGATGCTTTGCTACAGCAGGACCTGGTCAGCTCTCCATCATAGAATCCACCATGAATTCTATCGTGTATCAGAGGGTGCTTCAGGAACATATTGGAAAAAGTTCAAGTGGACCCTGCATCATGACAAAACATACCAGTAAATCCACCAAGGACTGGCTGAAATGGAGAGTCCTGGAATGGCAGAGTCAAAGCCCAGAACTTAATCCCATTAAGATGCTGTGGGGTGACATGAAACGGGCTGTACATGCAAAAAAACGCCTCAAACATCTCACAGCTGACATTACTCTGCGTTGAGGAGAGACTGATGTCAAAGACTGGTGGATGGCTACAAAAAGCGTCTCACTGAAGTTATTTCAGCCAAAGCACTAGCTATTACGTGGTAGGTTGTCTTAACTTTTTCCTCAGTTAGAATATGCATTTTTGTTGATATATTTGGTTTAATGAGTTTAACAATGTTGATTTTTGTTGTTGTTTACCTGCAATGAAATCACTCTTTTCCAGAGATAAAGAAAAATAAGATCACATACTGATATGTTAACATTTCTTAATAAAGAACTAAATATTTAATTTGAACTAATATTTTCACATGACTTCATATTTCAATATATATCTATGGATACAGTGGGGCAAAGAAGTATTTAGTCAACCACCAATTGTGCAAGTTCTCCGACTTGAAAAGATTAGAGAGGCCTGTAATTGTCAACATGGGTAAACCTCAACCATGAGAGACAGAACGTGGAAAAAAAAAACAATCACATTGTTTGATTTTTAAAGAGTTTATTTCCTAATTAGAGTGGAAAATAAGTATTTGGTCACCTGCAAACAAGCAAGATTCCTGGCTGTCAAAGAGGTCTAACGTCTTCTAACGAGGTCTACCTAGGCTCCACTCGTTACCTGTATTAATGGCACCTGTTTTAACTCATTATCGGTATAAAAGACACCTGTCCACAAGCTCAGTCAGTCACACTCCAAACTCCACTATGGCCAAGACCAAAGAGCTGTCGAAGGACACCAGAGACAAAATTGTAGACCTGCACCAGGCTGGGAAGACTGCATCTGCAATAGGTAAAACGCTTGGTGTAAAGAAATCAACTGTGGGAGCAATTATTAGAAAATGGAAGACATACAAGACCATTGATAATCTCCCTCGATCTGGGGCTCCATGCAAGATCTCCCTCCGTGGCATCAAATTGATAAAAAGAACGGTGAGCAAAAATCCCAGAAGCACACGGGGGGACCTAGTGAATGACCTACAGAGAGCTGGGACCACAGTAACAAAGGCTACGATCAGTAACACAATGCACCGCCAGGGACTCAAATCCTGCACTGCCAGACGTGTCCCCCTGCTGAAGCCAGTACACGTCCAGGCCCGTCTGCGGTTCGCTAGAGAGCATTTGGATGATCCAGAAGAGGACTGGGAGAATGTGTTATGTTCAGATAAAACCAAAATAAAACTTTGGTAGAAACACAGGTTCTCGTGTTTGGAGGAGAAAGAATACTGAATTGCATCCGAAGAACACCATACCCACTGTGAAGCATGGGGGTGGAAACATCATGCTTTGGGGCTATTTTTCTGCAAAGGGACCAGGACGACTGATCTGTGCAAAGGAAAGAGGCCATGTATCAAGAGATTTTGAGTGAAAATCTCCTTCCATCAGCAAGGGCATTGAAGATGAGACATGGCTGGGTCTTTCAGCATGACAATCATCCCAAACACACAGCCAGTGCAACAAAGAAAGAAGCATTTCAAGGTCCTGGAGTGGCCTAGCCAGTCTCCAGATGTCAACCCCATAGAAAATCTGTGGAGGGAGTTGAAAGTCCGTGTTGCCCAACGACAGCCCCAAAACACCACTGCTCTAGAGGAGATCTGCATGGAGGAATGGGCCAAAATACCAGCAAAAGTGTGTGAAAAGCTTGTGAAGAGTTACAGAAAACGTTTGCCCTCTGTTATTGCCAACAAAGGGTACAAAGTATTGATATGAACTTTTGGTATTGACCAAATACTTATTTTCCACCATGATTTGCAAATAAATTCTTTAAAAATCAAACAATGTGATTTTCTGGGTGTTTTTTCCACATGCTGTCTCTCATGGCTGAGGTTTACCCATGTTGACAATTACAGGCCTCTCTAATATTTTCAAGTGGGAGAACTTGCACAATTAGTGGTTGACTACATACTTATTTGCCCCACGGTATATACACAGTGCTTGTCTACATTTGGTCACAAGCAGGTGTGAAAGTAGGCTGGAACATTCTAATGCGCTGCACTGGTAAAAGGGTTAGGTTAGGGTTAGGATTCAGAACCGGATCGAATCGATCCGTTACGTTGCTGCGGTCCTGAAAATATGACAGCAACTGTCAATAAAGTTTTTTTCATCAACAATGACGAAAACATTTTGTCGACTAACAATTTTTTTTCATCATGATGACAAGACGATAACGAGCTGAAAACATTAGACTAAAACATAACGAGATGAATGCCAGTTTTTATCATGGCACATGACCTGACCTTCTCCGGTGACTGGTGGTTAACTCATTCACTACCAAAGACGTACAGTGGGGAGAACAAGTATTTGATACACTGCCAATGGGAAAACCCATTGGCAGTGTATCAAATACTTGTTCTCCCCACTGTATAACCAATGATGTTCTTCAAGCCAGGCTTCGCTCCAGGCTTGCTTGTTTTGAAACACATGGTAAGATTTGTTTTCTTATCCTGGCAAGAATTAATAGGCAATATTGCTTTCGCCTTTAAAGATCTAGGCTGAGTGATCATCACACACTAAATGTAACTCGTAGCATTAACATAGTGTTAGCATTAACTTTAGCTTAGCGAGCGTCTTCTTAAACCGTTTTTTGGTTTTGCTGGCATTGGCTACAGCTTACGGTGGTAGCTCTCCGAGCTTCTGGTTGCAAATAAAACCATTGGAAAACCCTCACCAAGGTGATGCTGTCCTTGTAGACCAGGGGTCTCCAAACCAGTCCACACAGGCAGAGGCGTAGCAACGGTCCCTGGGGGCCCCAGGCAACAAGCAACATGGGGCCCTTCGAGCGTGTGCAAGTAAAGGGGACAGTTGGACTTGGAGCAATAGCATATTTAATAAAAGTATAATAATGCCTCGGTCTCATAGAGCACTTTTTAGGACACTCAAAGTGCCCGGCTTCTACTACATTAGGTCATAAAACTACAATAACATAGTACACTCACCGCTGTCTTGCTTCCTTTTCTCCTCTTCTGCTTTTTTTTTTTTCCTTTTGTCACGTCCAGAAGGATAACGTCTCTTCATTTTGGATATATGCCAATTTTTAAAAAACCCATATCGCCACTCACTCTCACTATGAGTCACATGAGTGAGGGGGGGAGTGTAGAGCGAGTGAAGGGGCCCCTTCAGGGAACTCAGACACAAGGCTTTCACTGGCACTGTCGCATTTGTCGCTGCGACAGTGCGGTAAAGCCGCGTGTGCTAAATCTCTGGGGGCCCCGGCTGGCTGGGGGCCCTAGGCAATTGCCTGGTTTGCCTAATGGGACGCGACGCCTCTGGACATAGGGCCACAGTGGGTGCAGGATTTCATTCCAACATGACATGGCGACACCTTTTCACCAATCTGGTGTCTTACAAGCTAATTAGTTGATTGCAGTCAGGTGCTGCTTGTTTTAGCTGTAACCTAATTGGTTAAACTGTCTGCGGCCGATCGGTAGGAACAAAAAACTTTGGAAATCTCTGTTGTTGATCCGACAAAACGTGCTCGTATGTTCATGTTCATTTGAAATTGTTGGAAACCTTTATTTTTGGACTGAAACCTTCAGTCTCCAGACAAAAACATTTTAAGTAAGCGTCGACTAAAAGTAGACTAAAACAAACACATTTTGAAATGACTAAAATATGACTGAAATATTTTCGTCCAAGAAACTAAAAGGGCTGCCAAAAACACTACTGCTATCCCTTTTAGCCTCCTTCCTGGTATGAGATTACAAAATCCCCTTTTTTAACCGGGTTGCTACTAAGAAAAATAACACAAATCCACTTTCCCTTGACTTGACTGTGAGCAGTTGTTTACGACCGTGTTGACGACAGCTGATAAAAATGAAAAAAATCTCCGCCAGCTGTTGTTGACCTCTGCCTGTTTGCCACATGTGTCCTACACACCCCCCGACATGCTTAACGCGGCACACATGTCCCACTCGGGCGCTGTCAGCATATTTGGCAAGGAAAACAATGACGAGGCAAAACTGAGAAAACATTTAGCACCATGCAAGGAAATTAAATAAATTCATTGGCTACCATTAACCGTGGTCGTCGAAGCAATGTTGCTTTAAAATTATTTTTTTTAAAAATGACCCCAATTTGACATCCAATTGTAGTATTACTCAGGGGTGAAAATGGGCCAGAACGGTCAGGAACGCAGTTCCGGTATAAGATTCAGGGCCAGAATGCTGATCCGGTGCACGGTGCTTTGATTCCGAAAATATGACGGCAACTGTCAAAATGCTATTTTTCTGAATGTATGCTACTTATATCTTTATTATTTAATTTAAAAAAAGGAAATGTTTATATAAACTTCCATTTTAGTATACATCCTATGTTCTTAAGAAGTTAAAATTTAGATTTGGCATTTAGTATGTGAGGAAATAAGGGAAAGTAAAAATTAGGAGATGGAGGTTGGGGTTATTGCTGTTTTTGTTTAGCAAATCATTGAAAAAAATACACTTTTGAATGAAAATCAGTTTTTGTATGTGTTATAGAAATAACTGTGCTAAAACCGTTTTCTTTGCATTTCAGTAGTTAAGAAGTTTGACCCCCCCCGCGCCCAAAAGAAAAATAAATAAATTAGGGCTGTCAAAATTATCGCGTTAACGGGCGGTAATTATTTTTTAAATTTCATCACGTTAAAATATTTGACGCAATTAACGCACATGCCCCGACAGCAGTTTAATGTCTGCATGTTACTTGTTTTTTGTTGTTTGGCGCCCTCTGCTGGCGCTTGGGTCCAAATGATTTTATGGGTTTGGGGAGTGAGCATGGTGTAATGACATCAACAATGACGAGCTACTAGTTTATTTTGTGATTGAACATTTTGCAAATTTTAATAAAACGAAAACAGTAAGAGGGGTTTTAATACAAATTTCTATAACTTGTACTAACATTTATCTTTTAAGAACTACAAGTTTTTCTATCCATGGATCGCTTTAAGAGAATTTTAATAATGGTAATGCCATCTTGTTGATTTATTGTTATAATAAACAAATACACTACTTATGTACCGTATGTTGAATGTATATATCCGTCTTGTGTCTTATCTTTTCGTTCCAACAATAAATTTACAGAAAAATATGGCATATTTTATAGATGGTTTGAATTGCGATTAATTACGATTAATTAATTTTTAAGCTGTAATTAACTCGAATTAAAATTTTAATCGTTTGACAGCCCTAAAATTAATAGAATTTCTGGCTCCGTGGCAACCTTCACGTCGGGGAGTCCTGGCAAGAAATTTGAGCCACTTTCACCCCTATTACTGTTTAAAAATATATCATTTTAAATAAATTCATGAATTGATTGATGGGTCCAATGTAACTTGAAGCGTTAGCATAGCATTCGCGTTAGCATAAGTGCTAATTTTACCGGGGGAGCGCAAGAATTTAAAAAGTAATACGTTTTAAAAAGAATTTAGATAAGCAAATTGATTTTAAAAAGTAACTGATTCTGTTCATAACTTTTATGGGCAGGATTTCTAGGCATAGCCGAAGCTTTGACGTGGTCCGGTTTGATGGCCTCAGCATTGCATCTTCACTTTTTGCAGATGATTTGGTTCAGTGTTGTTTTCGTCAACGATGACGATAACGAAATATTTCGTCAACGAAACATTTTTTTCATCACATATAAGATGACGGGCTAAAAACGTGTTTTGGAAGACTAAAACATAACGAGACCAATGCCAGTTTTAGTCTGACGAGACAAAAAAGAGACCAAAATGTGCCATAGATTTCTGTCGCATGTTCACGTCAAGTAACATTTTATGTGTCGATAGCCTGTGTCATTCATGTGATGTGCTGCACCCCACCCCGACTCAACATTGCAGTCTCAAGGCTGGCACACATGGTAAGATTTGTTTTCTTACCTGTAAAGGTCTGTGCTGAGTGATCATCACATACTAAATGTAACTCGTAGCGTTAGCATAGTATTCGCATTAGGCTAATGCTAATGGCCAGCGTACTGAATATGTATTATCGTGTCCTTGTAGACGCTTCGATATGTGCTTGTCTGTCAATGCTCATTCAAAATAGTTGGAAACCTATATTTATTTATTCATCTATTATTAGACTATTTTTTAAAAAAAATTACAGACGAAAACATTTTTGGACAAAAAGTTGACTAAAACTAGACAAAATTAGTTTTCGTCAACAAAAACTAGGTAAAGACAAACTCACTTATCTATTTTATTTTATAAATGCCATTCATTTGCAATTTGGTTAATAATAAAATTGATCATAACAAATTTCCTGTGTTATTAAAATAAATGTTTTCTTTTATACAATTTTTTTATCCCTCAAAAATCAGAGATAGAGAGAACGACATACAAACGTATTTGACATGTGGCAAAATGGCTTTTGGTATATGGTATGGCACAGGTGTCAAACCGATTCCAGAAAGGGCCTAGTGGGCGCAGGTTTGCTTTCCAACCAATGAAGAGGACACCTTTTCACCAATTAGATCTTTTACATGTGTAATCAGTTAAACTTTGTCAGGTGCTGCTTGTTATAGCAGGAAGTTCATTGGTTAAACTCTCTGCGCGTTATCGGTTGGAACAAAATCCAGCACCCACTAGGACTAGGCCCTTTCTGGAATCGGTTTAACACCTCTGGGATATGGCTTTTTTTTTGTTTGTTTTTTGTTTTTGCATATGGCAAAATGACTTTTCTCATAAGACAGTTTTATTTAGGTATGTGGCTTTTTTTTTGCATGCATGTCCATGCCATCGACGGCCATGCCCATCCAAATTCCCCATTCATCTTGAAAGGCAGAAAAACTTGTGGTTGTGATTTTTGACCATACACTTATCATTACAACGCTTGAAATGAATGGGAAATTTGGACGTGCAAGGCTGTGAGTGCCATTGCATTACTTGGGTGCCAATTGATTGTCAATGTGCTGTAAAAGCCATTTTCCTATATACCAAAAAAACTACCATATGCCAAAAGCCATTTTGCCATATAAAAAAAAAACAAATGCTATATGCCAAAAGCCATTTTGACACATACCGAATACCACTTTTCGTTCTCTGCCCTGCTGTAAAACAATGACCAAAAAAAGATGTTTTTGCTCTTATTATTTGAATGCTGTTTATGCCCAAACCAAATTTGGATTTCCAATCCTAATCCAACTTTTCAGTTCCCAGTCAGCGTTTGTCTTCCTCTTTAATTTCTGCACACAAGCTGAGCCCTCAGGCCTATTCGCTCTGCCAACACCTTGGGAAATGGGTGTTCTTATTTTGCAGCTTCTCCGGCTCCTGCGGTGCCTGAAGACGTTTGCTTGAGAGGCGCAATGCATGCTGGGACATTTGCTCATGACCACATATTTCTTTTTGCAAAGTATCTCACTTTACAAAGATGTGAGGTTCAAATCACTTTCCTGCCAACTCCAATGATGCCTTGGCGACTAGTCCGGGGCGCACCCTTCTACCAAAAGCCTAATGCTGGCAAAAGCTCTAGAAAACGGCTGAACCGACATCAATGGCTGGCACCGAAAAGCAGAACAGTAGCTAATCAGCGTCTCCGCATCGCTTCCTGTTGCACCTTTCCCCAAGAAAAACACCAGAACTGCAATAATATCCCCGTGGCTTCTTCTAAGCGCCTCGCTCAATCATAGCCCACTTATCCTGTCACACCAACAGGATATCACTCATACGTCTTTATTTGACGGCTTTATGTCAGCAGTTTCGAGTCCTCGCGCAGGAATGGCAGGAAATTCCCCTGAAGGGTCAGCGTGATATTTTTCATCCCGCTTACCTCTGCTAACTTTACACCGGAAGTGACTCAACTTTCTCTTACGGAAGAAAATGAATGGTTTGTTTGGAATGGCCGTGCCATATTTCGTGCGGAGGTGAGATTGTGGGAAAGTGCTCAAATGTGTTTAGCCAGTTGAAGGAAATGTTTTTTTTCTCCGTTTTGGGAACAGGCCCGCAGACATAACTCGGTGCACTGAGGCGTTCAACAGACGTGATTGCCCTGTGAAGCTGGCGAGCTAACACGGCTCCGGCGCACAGTCACCTGCTATCGGGGTCACGTCTGCTGAACGCTAGATGTGGCCGGGATCATCAATCCGACAGTCCAAATGATAGGTTACGCATTGGTCCAGGGTGGACCGCGCAGACCGGACGCGCTAAAAATCTGAAATTTACTGGTTGACCTGTGACGTCACAACAGCTCGCAACCTGATGGCGGACATCCGCTGCGATGCTAAACAGGAGAAAACGCAGGATTCAAGGCACGTCATTTCAGCATACGGAAATTTTTATGGCAAGTCCTTTATTCAAAGTCATAATTGCGTTTTGAAGTCACTTCTTGACTGCTATACAAGTTATTCAACGAGAAACTGCAATTTCTGGAGAAATTACTCTGGGTCTTTGCTGTGTGGAGATACAGATCTTTGCCCCGCCCAGGTTGGTTTGGGGACATTTGAGGGACAATATCAGGTCACTTCTTGTTGATTTGGGGACATTTCGGGGACATGTCCAGGTCATTTGGGGAAATTTGTGGGGTGCGTTCTGGTCATTAAAGGTCATTTGGGGGCGTGTCCTGCTCATATCAGGTCATTTTGGAACATTAGAGGGGCGTGTCCTGGTCATATCAGGTCATTTGGGAACATCTGGGGGTTATGTCCTAGTCATATCAGGTCAATTGGGGACATTTGGGGTGCGTGTCCTGGTCATATCTCATTTGAGGACATTTGGGGGGCGTGTCCTGGTCATATCAGGTCATTTGAGAACATATGGGGGCGTGTCCTAGTCATGTCAGGTCATTTGGGGGACATTAAAAATGAATGGGTAATTTGGACTTACATAACCCTCATTTGCAATTGTGCACTTGTGCATCAATGCAATGCGAATGACATTAGAAATAAATGAGAAATTTGGCCGTCAATGGCATCAACTTCCATATGCGTCAATGGAATCGGGGACATTTGGGGGACACGTCCTATTGATATCTGTTCATTTCCAGTTGATTTGTGGACATTTGTTTTTTTGACATTGAAAATGAATGAGAAATTTGGACGTCCATGGCCATCAGTGGTATCGACTTACATATGCGTCAATGGAATCCAAGTACGGTGGCATCAGTAGATTCGACAAACATGGCAGTCAAAGGCATCAATGCAATGTAAATTCCATTGGAAGTGAATGGGAAATTTGAACGTTGCATCCCATTAAAAATGAATGGGAAAGTTTTTGGCAAATTTCAGGGGAAAAAAAATCATTTCTCTTCCAAATTCTGTACATAACTTTTGTGTCCCTCACCATCCCGGAATTTTTGATGTCCAATTTATGTGATTTGGTCAAAAATTGTAGGACTAGATACATTTTGAAAAAAAAATGTTCTTGGTTTTTTTTCCGAAAAATTGGTGAAAAATCAGCGTTTACGGGCGAACGGAAAATTTTCCGGCGTCGTTCGAAAAATTCATGGCGTCGCGTGAAAATCTGGTCGTTTTGATGTTTGAACAGTGCCGATCGGTCAAACGGTTCGGGCTGTGTGGCGCACCGAAGAAATCCAATTAAAAAAAAACAACAACAAAAAAAACAGAATAACACTACCTGGGTCTTTGAAAAAGACCCAGATAATAAATGGCATGAAAAAGAAGTGTTTTCATTATTACTTTTAATAGAACAGTTTGCAATATAAACAGATTACAGTATGATATACTGAACAAAATAGACCCCAAATTTAATACTGAAAACGGTTTTGATACAAATCTGGCCCAGATTGGGTAACGTGTGCCATATCCGGGCCATACATTAATGTTGTGTCTGCTACTTTGGACCAGTTCTGGCCCAAAACTGGTTGCTGATCTGGCAAGTGACTCCCTACTATGTTTGTGCCATTGTTCTAAAAGACACTGAGGCGGATCCGTTTTACGAAATTGGGCGGAAATTCGCAGTACATATGGCCCATGTCTATTCCAGTTATATTTTGCTATCCGGGTAGTGATAACGCACAGCCCAATTAAGTAAAAAGAGATTTAAAAAATAAAAGATGATGAAGAAAAATAATTTCTGTATTTTTTTTTTTTCATTAAAAAATACACATATTTACTTTTTAACATTTTTGTTGACTAAAAAATGTGAATTAAACACGAATTTAAACTGAAATATAAACCAATTGAAAAATTGGCTGTATTATCCAGCCTTTATTAAAACCATTTGTTTAAAATAAATGAATCTCCCAATTCTTACCCTTTGTGTTTCTTATTTAATCAAAACATGTAAATAAGACAAAAAATAAATGAGCGAATATTTGCATTCACGAGGCTCAACAAAGATGATCCATCCACTTTCAAAATATTTGTAGATCATTCTCTGCCAACACCTCAGAGGCAAAAATATTGGACGTCTATCGCCATCAATGGCACTCAATATGTTAATAATTTTTTTTTTTTTTCAAAGTACAGGTGTGTATGACACCTGAAAGCATGTTTATTTCAGATTACACGAGGTATTTTATGCTCCAAAATGAAATTGGACCGCTTGGTTGTGTGTGGATATGTGGCTAAAAGCTAGCAAACGAGGCAACAAAAGCGAATGCACTGAGAGCTAAAGTCAAGAAACCTTGGAAGGTGGAAAAGCGCTATACAAGTATAACACCATTTACCATTTCACAATTGGAGAAGAACTCCTTATGCTTGCAACCAAGGATTTTTGCTATCAAGTTTTACGAGAAGCCGTTGTTAAAAAAAAACAAACAAAAAAAACAAGGTTGTTTCATTGTACGATGAGTTACATTTCCCCCGCACTTTAACATTTGTTTTTAGCTCTGTCATGTTACAGTGGTATGAAAAAGTATCTGAACCTTTTTGAATTTCTCACATTTCTGCATAAAATCACCCTCAAATGTGATCTGATATTTGTCAAAATCACACAGATGAAAAAACTGTCTCCTTTAACTAATACCACCTAAACATTTTTAGGTTTTCGTATTTTAATGGGTATAGTATGCAAACAATGACAGAAGGGGGGAAAAATAGGTAAAATCATCTGTGTGATTTTGACAAAGATCAGATCACATTTGATCTGAAAACAACAAAATTGCAATAACTGCATTAATCATGAAAGTGAAGTCTAACTGTAACTGTAGTCTTGAAACAAATCTAAATAAGGAAAAACACTGCAATAAAATAATGCAAACTGGTTAAACTTGAGAGTAGCTGAGATCTGTCATGACAGGACATCGCTCCAGTGATATCTGGCGCCACCTAGCGTCATGAATGGGTATAATTTCTGGACCGTGAATATAAGACGACAACCACTTTTTCAGTCTTAATTCAATGCAAAAAACACCGTCTTAAATATACCAATACGGTATGTCACATAATTCTTATATCGATTCAAAATCCACCTGTATCGATCGTGACTTGAGGTCGACCGATATGGGATTTTCAAATCCCGATGCCAATACCGATATCTAAAAAAAAAAAAAATTGACCGTTTTTTCAAAAGTACATAGATGATGAACAGCCATAGACTTCATAACCTATTGACATCACATGGGAAACGGGGCCGAGTCGTAGGGGGCCTATTTTAAAAAACTTCTAATGTTTTCAAAACTAAAGCTGCTACCAACCCAAAACCAAAACAGGCACCTACCTTAGCCATATACGAGTCTCCATGAGCAGCGGCATCAAAAAATTCAGTAGTATGAAAAAGTATCTGAACCTTTTGGAATTTCTCGCATTTCTGCATAAAATCACCATCAAATGTGATCTGATATTTGTCAAAATCACACAGATGAAAAAACAGTATCTCCTTTAACTAAAACCACCTAAACATTTTTAGGTTTTCATATTTTGATGGGGATAGTATGCAAACAATGACAGAAGGAGGGAAAAATAGGTAAAAGCAGACACTGTATTTTCATCTGTGTGATTTTGACAAAGATCAGATCACATTTGATGGTGACTTTATGCAGAAATGTGAGAAATTCCAAAAGGTTCAGATACTTTTTCATACCACTGTATTTTATGTTTACTGTCATTTTCTGACAAAAAAAGGCCAACATCACACCGGTCCGTGGTTGGGGACCAATGTTGTTCAAGATGTTTTTAAAAAATTTTTTCATACCAATTTCATCTGTTTGGTTTATTTACTTAGAAATGTGATTGGATATTAAGTGTTGCAAAGTGTCACATCTCCTTTCATTTTTACAGGCCTACTTTCTTTTCTTTGATGGTTGCATTTCTCCTTTCCGAGGGCAGATGACCTTACCCTTATCCCGATGCAAGCAGGAAGTGAAATTGGACCACGCGGGCACGGTGGACTCGTTCCCATGAGATCATTGACTAACCTCAGCGCAACAGCGTGATGCAACCCCCTGCTTCACCTATTAACTCATTGGCTGCCACTGGCGGCAATAGATTTGGACTGGAAGAGGTCAGCCCTCCCAGTCAATAGCAGCTATTTTTTGTTGGCAGAACTACGATTAATCAACAACTATTATCCAGTTAATAGACAACTTTTGCGATAGTCGGTTCATCCTTTCAACTTTTAGACATACTTTTTTTTTTTATGAATTAGTTAATATTTAGCCTCTAAACAGGGACCATTCTAATATCTATTTATTTATTTTTAATATAATAAATATAAAAAATATATATATGCTATTTTTAGTCTGATTATATATATATATATATATATATATATATATATATATATATATATATATATTTTTTTTTTTAATTAAAAAAAAAGTAAAAAGCTGTAAATATTCTCGAAGTTGGCTACATTTATTTTTATGATTAAAACAAAAAAGTAATAACTAAATAGTGCTCCACTTATTTAGTTTTAGTGATTTTTATAATGAAAAGAAAGAAAAAAATGTCTTTTCATTTAGTTTGGTTGTATTTTTTTTTTTTTTTTTTTTTTTGTAAGAACAAAAAAAAACAAAAATATCCTTTAATATTTAGATATTTATTTGTATAGTTTTTCTTTTTTTTTAAAGAAACTACTTAGAATAGAACACCCCCCCCCCCCCCCCCCAAAAAAAAAAAAAGTTTAAAGAAAATGCAAATTTATTTAGCTTGGGTTAATTTAAAAAAGTTTTTTTTTTTTTTTTTTTTAATCAATAAAACAAAAAAGGAAACAAAGTATTTTTTATTTAGTTTATTTTTATAAAAACAAAAACAAAAATTACAAAAAAAAAACAAAAAAAAGGGAAAAAAGAAAATATCCTTTTTTATAATGACAACAATAAAATATTCTCTATTTAAGTTGGTTACATTATTTTTTTATAATTAAAACAAACAAAAAAGTAATAACTAAATTACTATTTATTATAACTTTTTAATGAAAACATCCATCCGTCTATCATCTACAGCAGGGGAAAAAAATCTCATTTAGTCTGGTTGTATTTATTTTTTATAAAAACAAAAAAAGAAAAAAAATGTAAATCCTTTTATAGTTATTCATTAAACACTAAGAACCCCTCACAAAAAAAGTAAATATATTTTTCACTTTCAGTGGCTGCTGCTGGCCGAAAAAAAAAAAAAAATTTAATATCAAAACGGAAAAAAAGGGAGACAGAATATTCTTCATCTGGTTTATTTTTATACAAAAAAAACCTCATTTAAATATTTATTTTTATATTTAAAAATAAAATATTCTATATTTAGTTTGGTTTTATTTCCTCCCCTCCCTCTATACACACACAAAGAAAAAAAGTTAACATACTTTATATATTACATATCGCTTGGGTTTGTTAATTTTTTTATTATTAAAACAAACAAAAAAAAAGTGAAACGAAATATTCTTTATTTAATTCATTAAAACGGGAAAAAAAGGGAAACAAAATATTCTTCATCTAGTTTATTTTTATACAAAAAAACCTAAATATTTATTTTTATATTTAAAAACAAAATATTCTCTATTTAGTTTGGTTTTATTCCCCCCCCCCCCACACACACACACACAAAGAAAAAAAGTTAATATACTTTATATATTATACATAGCTTGGGTTTGTTTATTTTTTTATTAAAACAAACAAAAAAGTGAAACAAAATATTCTTTATCTAATTTATTTATACAAAAAAGAGGAAAATATCCTTTATTTATTTTTATAATTAAGAACAAAATATTCTCTATTATTATTAAATAATATCCTAGGTCTGTAGTCCTTGAAAGTAGATGATGATTTTCATCATGAATCAAAATGAAATACGGCTGATTTGGCTTTAGGAAAAGTGTGTTATTGAAAGGACACATTTAGTCACATTATATTCGTAGTCTAATTTCTTTAGTGCACAATTAATCAACGATAAAAATAATATGTTGCAGTCCTAGATGATTTAGTCTTGGTGCAACCTTTCAAATAGATTGTTTTTGTTTTGGATCACAAGCAATGCATCACGGGAAGTTTGTCCTTTCTGTACCTGGCAGAAGCTTCTGGAATGTTGTGTCCCGCTTTTGTCTTTCCAGCCCTCGCACAGGAAGCTAGCTGTCTGTCGCTGGTGGGGGTTTGGATCCATTCATGTTGTCTGACAAAACGCTGACTGAAATAAGCCTCCACCTCCCTGGAAATTCTCCAAGATATATAAGTCGCTCTTGTTTGCTTTCTGTTATTTTGGACCTTTGTACATGCAGTACATCCCCCTGGCCTCCATCACAGAGCTTCATTAAACACACTCATTGAAATAAATGAGTGTGAACAATCAGAAGGGAAGCCCTTGGGCCTTGCTGCCAATTATTTCATGGTTTATATCACGGGTGTCAAATGTGCAGCTCGCCAAGGGGCCGGATCAAACCCCTTGGCGGGGTTGCCTGACAGGCGCTTTGTAGCTCATTCATTCTCTACATCCAAAATGTACAGAAAGTGACCCAGAATGTGCCAAAATGTACAGAAATGGACCCTTTAGTACTACTAAGATTACAAGAAAGGATTGGATGTCCACCACCATCAATGGCAGACAGCGGACTAACTGCAAATGCTTATCTTTCCCATGTTTGTTCATTGGGCGTGCCCCTTCCCTCCCGGTCAAAATGGATTGGACGTCGATGGCAGCTAATGAGTTAACTTATTTGGCCTAAAACAAACTTAACCCGGCAAGACAAGAACCAAGCGTTCTCATTTTAAAATGGGAATCGATTTAAATGGATTGAGGGCGTGATGAAACGTGTGTTCATTGCACAGGCAAATGAAATGTTAATATTCCTGTCACACAAGTCTTAGTCTCTGTTTTGAATAGCAACAAATACACTGCTAGCCAAAAGTATTGGCACCTCTGCAATTCTGTCAGATAATGCTCCGTTTCTCCCAGAAAATGATTGTAATTACAAATGCTTTGGTACTAATATTTTCATTAATTTTGTTTGGAATGAAAAAACACAAAAGAGAAAGGGGAAAAATTTAAACCATTATCATTTTACTCAAATCTCCAAAAATGGGCCGGACAAAAGTATTGGCATTCTTTTAAAAGTCATGTGATGCTTCTCTAATTTGTGCAATTAACATTCCCTGCTCCTTACCTGTGGCACATAACAGGTGGTGGCAATAACTAAATTACACGTGCAGCCAGTTAAAATGGATTAAAGTTGATTCAACCTCTGTCCTTGTGTGTACCACATTGGGCATGGAGAAAAGAAAGAAGACCAAAAAACTGTCTGAGGACTTGAGAATCAAAATTGTATGGAAGCATAGGCAATCTCAAGGCTACAAGTCCATCTCCAAAGACCTGAATGTTCCTGTGTCTACCGTGTGCAGTGTCATAAATAAGTCTAAAGCTTACAGCACTGTGGCTAACCTCCCTAGATATGGACGGAAAAGAAAACTTGACGAGAAATTTCAACGAAAGATTGTGCAGATGGTGAATAAAGAACCTCGACTAACATCCAAACAAGTTCAAGCTGTCCTGCGGTCCGCGAGTACAACAGCGTCAACCTGTACTGTCTGTCGGCGTCTGAACGAAAAGGGACGCTATGGTGGGATCAGGGGTCGCGTTAACCGAATATTTTCCGTCGTTGACCGGTTTTTTACAACGGTGACGGAAAAAACTGAAGTCCATCTGTCATTTTGACAGGTCGCAATTAACACCCCAGACCACAGGGTGGCGAGTGAGCATATTAATTAGCTATTGTCTCTCTTGATGCATGACGTCGTTGGCCTTACTCGGAAAAATGTCAAGGCAATTGAGTGTCCGAAGTTTCTTCAAAAAGCCCCATAACGACGATGGTGTTGATAAAAGAGGTGAAAAAAGAGGGACTGATGCAGTGAAGGATGACAACGAATCAAGTGAATCGCCGGTTCACTCCTCACTGCGGCGGGCAGTTGAAAACGCCGCCAATTACCAAGAAGGGCAGAATTGGTAACACGGTAAAAGCTGCTTAAAGCCAAAAAAGCGGACCAGACTAGCCAGAGCCTGAAATTATTTCAAGGAAAATATGGAGGGTACGGAGCCCTCCGGGTGCCAGGGTAGGAAAAAAAAAATCATAGCTAATCTGTACCTACAGATTACTAATCTGTACCCACAGTTTACTAATCTGTACCCACAGATTACTAAACTGTACCCACAGTTTAGCAATCTGTACCCACAGTTTACTAAACTGTACCCACAGATTACTAAATCTGTACCCACAGATTACTAAACTGTACCCACAGATTACTAATCTGTACCCACAGTTTAGCAAATGACCCGGAAACAGTAGTCACCAATGTTTGGCGGGGACTCCAAACGCCGAGGGACCGACCGAGCAAGCACCTGCACCTTTTGCCCTCGGCGAACAAAGGGGTTTTAAAAGGTAACTATTGCACATTTTCTTTGGTAGCTGTCTACATTTTCAGGTGTCATCAATCAATATGGCATATTGTTTGTTAGTAGCCCGGCTACTAAAAATAGCTAACTGACAAATGAACACTACTTGAATTAAGCACGCACGGACACGACAGCAGCACAGAAAATGTGCAAACGCAACGTGCCATATTGATTGATGACACCTGAAAGATGCCTACCAAAGAAAACGTGCAATAGTTACCTTTTAAAACCCCTTTGTTCGCCGAGGGCAAATGGTGCAAATGCTTGCTCGGTCGGTCCCTCGGCGTTTGGACTCTGAGTCCCCGCCAAACATTGGTGACTACTGTTTCCGGGTCATTGCAAAACTGTGGGTACAGATTAGTAAACTGGGGGCACAGTTTAGTAAACTGTGGGCACAGTTTAGTAAACTGTGGGTACAGTTTAGTAATCTGTGGGTACAGTTTAGTAAACTGTGGGTACAGATTAGTAATATGTGGGTACAGATTGCTAAACTGTGGGTACAGTTTAGTAATCTGTGGGTACAGTTTACTAATCTGTGGGTACAGATTAGTAATCTGTGGGTACAGATTAGCTATGATTTTTTAAATTGTTTTCTACCCTGGCACCCGGGGGGGCTCCGTAGTACAGTTTAGTAAACTGTGGGTACAGATTAGTAATATGTGGGTACAGATTGCTAAACTGTGGGTACAGTTTAGTAATCTGTGGGTACAGTTTACTAATCTGTGGGTACAGATTAGTAATCTGTGGGTACAGATTAGCTATGATTTTTTAATTGTTTTCTACCCTGGCACCCGGGGGACTCCGTAGGAGGGTGCCACCACTGTGTGTACTCTTTTTGCTAAACTGAGCTCGCATACCACGGTAGCACGTCGGCTATGAACGAACACTTGACGCGCCGTCACCCAGGTGTATTTCGGAAGACAACAGGAAACAACAAACTAGCGGATTGTAAATCCATACAACTTTCTAACGATTTTTTAAAAAATTGGAAGTTGCCTTTATGTGCGTCGTATCAACGTGCATTTTTATTTAATAATAATAATACATTAAAACAAATATATATATATATATATATATATATATATATATAATAGAATTATATAATATTTTATTATTATTAAATGTATTAGGATCATGGAAGGTCCCACTTGGGGGGGAAAATATATATATATATATATATATATATATATATATATATCCTATATATACATAATATAATAAAAATGTATATGGAAACACAGTACTGGCCTGCTTACTGTAATCCATGACTGCACTAATGTTTGTTACTTTATATTGTATTGTATTATTGTGTATATACATATAGTGACCGCATCAAGATACAGTCATTTTAAAAATTTAAGTGACGGGTAAAAATAGATTATGACCGGATTTTTATGACCCTGTCAGTCAAAATGACAGACAACGAAAAAGTCTAGCGCAACCTCTGGGTGGGATACCCAGGAAGACCCCATTTCTGACCCATAAAAAAGCCAGGCTGGAGTTTGTCAAAACTTACCTGAAAAGCCAAAAATGTTTTGGAAGAATGTTCTATGGTCAGATGAGACAAAAGTAGAGCTTTTTGGGAAAAGGCATCAACATATCAAAAGAACACTGTCCCCTCAGTCAAACATGGTGGAGGTTCCCTGATCTTTTGGGGCTGAGTTGCTACCTCTGGCACTGGACTGCTTGACCGTGTGCATGGCATTGTGAAGTCTGAAGACTATCAACAAATTTTGCAGCATAATGTAAGGCCCAGTGTGAGAAAGCTGGGTCTCCCTCAGAGGTCATGGGTCTTCCAGCAGGACAACGACCAAAAAGCACTAGAAAATGGTTTGAGAGAAAGCACTGGAGACTTGGCCAGCAAAGAGTCCAGACCTGAATCCCATAGAACACCTGTGGAGAGATCTGAAAATGGCACCCTTCAAATTCTCAGAAACCTGGAGCAGTTAGCCAAAGAAGAATGGTCTAGAATTCCAGCAGAGCATTGGAATTAACTCATCGATGGATACCAGAAGCGGTTGTTAGCAGTTATTTTGTTTAAAGGTTGTGCTACCAAGTATTATGCTGAGGGCGCCAATACTTTTCGGCCAGCCGACCCATTTTTGGAGTTTTGAGTTAAATGATCATGATTTAACTTTTTTTTCATTCTCTTTTGTGTTTTTTCATTGCAAGCAAAATAAATGAAGATATTACTACCAAAGCATTTGTACTTGCAATCATTTTCTGGGAGAAATGAAGCACTGTCTGACAGAATTACAGATGTATGTCACTACGGTTCAATTCAGGTGACAACAGAGTTCCGCTCCTCACAGAACCTTCTCACATTCTTCATCTCACAGTTTCTGAGTGACTGGTAGAAATAGGTTCACAAGCAATAGGGAAAACCGCAGATGGTGAGACAAAACCCGTCCGAAACTGTGGTAGAAACGACTGCAGCTCGAGTCGGTGCAGCAACGCCATGCAAAGATGTTTGCGTGACATGCATTGGGGTTTCAGTGGTCGCATTGCTTGAGTCAAACCACTCTTGAACGACAGACAGCATCAGAAGCGTCGTCTCATCAGTCACTGAAATATATCAGCTTTTTCTATAACATTCTACTTTTTTAACCAGTGCCTGTACGGCCTGTTACAGCAGGGCTCACACCACCATTAGGGGTGTTTAAAAAATCAATTCTGAGATATACCACAATATTATGTCACATAATTCTAATATTGATTCAAAATCCGTCTTTCACGATCGTGACTAGAGGTCGACCGATATGGGATTTTCAAATGCCGATGCCAATAGCGATATCTAAAAAAAATTTCAGACGATCTTAGGGCCGCAGCTATCGATTATTTTAGTCGTCGATTAATCGTTGAACGAGTTCGTTCGAATAATCGAGTAATCGGATAAGTTACATCAGAAATTAAATACCTGAAATGAGCCTCAAACGTTATAAATTTTTTTTTTTTTTAAACGGAAAAGAAAGAAAAGAACAATGGCTAACTTACATAGCAAAAGTCCGCTAACTTAAATGCTATAAAACGCTAACGCTTTTTTTTATTTATTTTTTAACAATGCTCTTCACAAATGGTCAGACACATATCCCCCCCCCCCAAAAAAAACACAAAAACGGCTAAATATACCCAAAAACTAAATTACGAATGCATAATTTTTTTTTTTTAAAAACATTAGCTCAAACAAAATCTTGGCTTACGTTGGTCTTTACAGGGAGCAGCTGGATTCAGCAATATGAAATGAGGCAGAATAGAGGGCAGTGTATCCACCCAAATCGATAAAACTAAATACACTTTCAAAATAAACCATTACAACGGCACTTTAATTGAACGAATGCTCAAAGCAGCAAAATTTAATTCAAATCTTTTTTTCTAATCGAATATTTGAGTTAATCGATTAATTCTTGCAGCACTAGCTGATTTTTTTAAAGCACATAGATTATGAAAGGCATTAAAAAATGCTTCAACAGCTTGAAATTTACAAAAATGACCTGAAACTTAAAGGGGAACTGAAGACCTTTCCGGATTTTGGTGTAATTTTATGAATATAAACTTGGGACAAGTTCGTCAAAACAACCATGACATTATCAACACGTAATTGTAAGGATAATTTGCGTTTTTTTAGTTTTTTTGCACTCCGTTAATGGTCCCTTCGCAAACCCGAAAGTGTGACGTAGGCAACAGAAGACTACTCACAGCTAACATAGCAGCAACAACGATGTCAGTGATATTTCCACCAAAGGTAACCATTCAGGATCGCTCTTTCGTGACGCTACCGATGGCAAAGGCTCCCAGGAAAGATGAACTACAATTAATCCCTACATGTTTGAACCTGAGGCGTCAGATGACGGCGATTTACTTGACACAGCAGATGGCGTCATGACGCCAATTGACAGCTCGACACTTCACGAACGGGAGAGTGAGTGGTAAATCCAGCATCGTGATTTTTTTATTAGAATGCGATTACATGGTTGTATATTTTTCCATGCTCTACACATAGCTAAAACTGGATATTAGGTAATGGGACAGCTCCTACCGATCTAAATATGATAAAGCTAGCCCAAATGTGGCTAAATGAATGCTCTACACATAGCTAAAACTGGATATTAGGTAATGGGACAGCTCCTACCGATCTAAATATGATAAAGCTAGCCCAAATGTGGCTAAATGAATGCTCTACACATAGCTAAAACTGGATATTAGGTAATGGGACAGCTCCTACCGATCTAAATATGATAAAGCTAGCCCAAATGTGGCTAAATGAATGATATGTTATTGATATTTCAAAATAAATGACAAAACCATTTTATTTTCCAGGTGTTGCTGTAAACCGTCAAGTGATTACCCTTCCAAGAGTATGCCTGTGTCATCAGGAGATCCCAGACGTGAGAGCCAAACTTGCGGAGGCTGAAGAACTAACAGGGGCATGAATTTCATTAAAAAAATAAAACCATAAATTGTTAACAACATTGACACATTTTGTTGACTGTTTAATGTATTCTATTGGTATATAATATATTGTAATTATATTACATTCTGAAAAAATATTCAATAGGCCGCAATAATAAATGATACCAGGTTTATGTTCAGGGATTCCCCTATATTCAACAGATTGTGGCGCACCGCCACACTAAAATGAAAGCCGCCACGCCTGGCAAATGAGATTTATTTTATTTATTTATTTATTTAAATAAAAAAAAATTTTTTAAGGCCGCTTCAAACTAGCGGCAGCCGAGTGGGAGGAGTTCAGCGGACACCTATTCATTGTGTATTGTAGCCTAATGTTCGTAACTATGCAGGCCCCCCCTTAAGAGACGCAAGGGGAACGAGTAGGAAGAATGGGAGAACGAGCGAGATAGCGAGAGATAGCGGTCGCATGTTGTAGCAGCCCGCTGTTATTTTGTTATTGTTTTTCTTTATTATTGTTACCACAATAAAGTGGGTAAGCAAATACAGACTTCTCTCCTTCTTGCCCATATCCGGGGCATTACAATAATTTGGATCGGACTTTTCGGCGAAAGTGAGCGGTGGACGGCCGTCTTGGACGGAAAGCAAACTTTGATTGAACTTGCGCGGAGAGGCGGGGCCCAAAATAAAGCCTTGCTCTATTTTCAGAGCGTTGGTCACAGTAAACGATTTATCAGTTCAAGCAGAGTAAAATGATACATATTCACGGTACAAGAACGTCGTTTCTGTGTCCATCGATTGGTAAGAAAAGGCTGTTTGTACGAGTGACGTGTGGGCGCTCCCGTCAGGGGGGACATTTCACGTGGAGTGGCTATTTTTCGGCACAACACCGGCGCGCCAACTTCAGACAATTACGGCTGACGAAACTTTGATAAATGCGCCCCCCCACCCAAATTTCGCGAGCTCTGGGACACTCGAAAAATGACTCTCATACCTCTCCTTGCTAAGTTAATGGTACCTCGACGTGCCTTTGTGTGGAAATTTAGTTTACGAACAACGGGGAAAAAACTATTCACCTTCTCACCGAATCAAGTAAAACTCTTTACACGGCTATTAGAATTCCCCCAGTGCTCTAAATGGGTCAGTTGACAGAAGGACTGTTATTGTTGTGGTAATGTAGTACTTATGAGGGTCAAATAAAAGGAAAAAGGAGGACTACGACGGTGGTCTGCAACCCGCGGCTCTCGGGCCGCATGCGGCTCTTTAGCGATGCTTCGGAGCTTTTTTTTTTTTTTTTTAAATGGAAAAAGATGGGGGAGGGAAATATATTTTTTTGTTTTAATAGGATTTCTAGGAGGACAAACATGACACAAACATTCTTTCAATTCATTAATATTGTAATGAAGTTAAACTTGTGGTGGCATAGTACAACAGAGTAGTCACGTGGTGCGTCATTCTCTATAGGATCCACTGCAGGGAAAACAAACATTTAATCATGAAGGCTAATTACGTATTTCTATAGTAGGCTAATATAGCTAGTATCGATAATTATAAGGCTTGTAAAAGGCTTTTAATTTTTTGTGGCTCCAGACATACTGTATCAGTTTTTTTTTGTGTGTTTTTGGGGGTCAAATATGGCTCTTTCAACAGTTTGGGTTGCCAACCCTGAGTCACTACGAGATGTAAGTCGTACTATTGCCACGAGAAAAAAAGTCGCATTAGTACATCGGGTAACGTAGCTGTAATCAGCTACGCATTTTACATACATGTACTGTAGCTGAGAGGTACAACATTAGCCTGGCTAATGAAATATTTCAAATATATCTTTGTTATGGTTCTTCTTGGGGGAAAAAATGAAGAAAAAAAAATTCGCTGTGGCACGACATGGTGAGGCTGTCCGACTCCGATGCAGCCCACCACCACAGCTTCAAAAAATCCTAGGGGAAACACTGATGTTGAATCAGCATTAGCTTTCGTTGTCAGATTGTGACACAACATGTTATACCAAGCACACAACGGCACACATCAAAGAGCATAATTTTAGTAAGCAACACAAAGTTAGGATAGCAACGGACTAGCGCAACATTGAAAAATGATAATGGCAGTGGGAAATATGTATTTACTCTTTTCTGTAGCATGAAGTGTTCTCTATACAAAGATAATGCATTATCATTAAAACATGAAGGTAACTTGATTTTTCTTTTAAAAAATGTGTACTGTATATATGACTAGTTTATGATTTCATATCAAAATTTGCTACATTTATTTCTCCTAAATCATCGTCATCTGATGTCGCAGACGGAAGAAATTCAGCATCTGGCAGGCCTCATAGGATCTCTTCAGTCGTCATCGCTGGACACCGCATCACTTCGGTCATCATATGACTCGACCCACTCTCTCTTGATTTTGGGAAACTGGGTGGCAACTGACTTGCAACGCTTTTTTCATCGTGTTGAGGGTTTCCGCCACTTAATTTTTTATGTTTGGCTTCCTGGAGGGGAAAAAAAATCACAGCAGCATGAAAATATTGGATGAATCCCAATTTTAATTTGATAATAATTTCTTGGTGATCAAATAATAATGCCCCAGTCATAGCAGCATCTATTTGATGCTATTGTTCCTTCTTCAAATAGGCAGACCTTTATGTTGAAATATAAAAAACAACGAGCCAAGGACCTATTTGGTGCTGGGGACATTTGAATTTACATAACACCTATTGATATAGTAATAAAATCACATGAGTAGACGACATGTCAGCCAACCTATCTACTTATGACAGGCCAACAGCAAAAAAAAAAAAAAAAAAAAAAAATGTCGCACTTCAACAAACTGGCAGTAGGAGTCCCCCTCGTTTATAAAAAAAAAAAAAAAAGCCATTAATGTTCTACTTACGTCTTTGGAAAACCAAGGTTGCATTGTTGTAGGTTTTCAAAGCTGTCGTGGCTGAAATGATGAAAACAATGAGCCGAATGGGGACCTGTATGCATGCTAACAAAAACGGTCCAAACCTTTGCAGAAGTTTTTTTTGGACCACTCCTAGAGTCTCGAGTCTTCCTGTGAGTAATTCATATCGCTACACATCGAGATGGCATGACGAATCCCGCGAGTAAAACCCAGAAAATGTTTGCAATATATGGCGAGGATAGCGTGGTGCTATATTTCCGTGTTCAGAGTGGTGGCGAGGCTTCCTGGAAGTTACGTCACGAGGTAGGGGTCGGCAGGACGGCGCGTCCCTCGTTGCTATGGTGTTGCTATGGCCATAACTCAAAAACTACGCGGTCAATTATTATTATTATTTTTTTTATGTGACTTTTTGAGAGAGCGAATGACGCATTTAATACAATTCAACTGAGTAAAACACTTAAGAGCGAAATCTGAAAAGCTCTTCAGTTCCCCTTTAAAGGATTAACTCGGTCTACTGCTACCAAACCAACGAACGCAGCACTTTGTTTTATGACTACACACTCAGCAAGAACATTACATTATTTTCAAATGATTAAGCACACCAGGACGTCATGACGAGATGTAAACAAGTGAGAGTTGAAGAGGAACCTCACCATGCTAAAGGGAATGCTACGCTAATGCTACGAGTTACATTTAGAGTGTAAGGATCAGCCAGTAAACGCCTCGAAAGGCTAAAGCAACATTGCATATTCTTCCATGCAAGATTAACAAGAAAAAAACAAAAAATAACACAAAACTTGTTAAGCCTGAAGCTTCCAATCGCAGCCTGCGTTCAAGCTGCTGCGGGGTCCGACCATCAGCCAACGGTGACCACTGCTGCCCAGAAAGATGCCCGATCAAATTCCTTTTTTTATCAGTTTATTTTCTTTGTTAATCTGCCGATGTTAGAAAAAAAGTCACATATATTGGCCGGCCGATATATTAGTCAACTTGAATCCTTCCACGTTTTTGGTGCACATAAACAATTCAGTGACTGCACTTCTACTCCTGCCCAGTAGTACTCAGCGTGCGGCAGCATTGCCTTGCAGTCGGCTGAACTATCAACATTAGACTCATCCGAGTTGAGCTGGTCACAGTTTAGCATAGCAGTTGTGCTTAGAATGACCTATAGATGTCACTAGACTACAATGCTAGGGATTTGTTAAGTAAGCAAAGACCATTTGCATTCACGACGCACAAATAAAATGAACAATAATGAGTTATAAACTCATCACATATAACAACGGCATTACCAGAAAGAAATAGTCACTAAGAAAAGTAATAAAATACATCATTTATCATTAAAAATCTGTGCAAAAGCCCAGCTAAACGTATTTTGGGAGTTGTTACTCATTGTTATTGTCTGGACTCTGGTCCAACGATTGCCTGCCTGCTTTGGAATGCTTTTATTTGCCCCCTAGTGTGTCCTTGGAGTAGCTAGTCTGAACGTGTTTTGTGAATTACAGTATTCCTTTCATTTAATTACGGACAGTTTGGCTCATTTTATGTTAAGTCCACACCCGCATTTCGGTACTTTTGTAGTTTAACAACATCTACGTATGGGTTAAAAAGTCATAATCAGACCAGTCTAGTTTCAATCAAAACAAGCCCTAATGTTGAGGAGTCCATAAACATACAGTCAGTGCCCTCCATAATTATTGGCACCCCTGGTTAAGATGTGTTTTTTAGCTTCTAATATTTTTTTTATTCAAATAATATGGGACCTTAATGGAAAAAAAGAGAAAAATCCAACCTTCAATACAAGTGAATTCATTCAGTGGGGAAAAAATCCCACATAAAGAAATAATTATTTGGCATCAAATAATGTGTGTCACAATTATTAGCACCCCTGGTGTTAATACTTTGTACAACCCCCTTTTGCCAACAAAACAAGGTCTGTGGACCGAGATGGCCATGGGAGGAGCTTGATTTTGTGTCTAGTGAACCATTTTTGTGTAGATTTGGCCATTAGGGTCATTGTCTTGCTGAAAGACCCAGTGACGACCTATCTTCAGCTTTGTTGCCAAAAAGATTGAGCTTTTTGGCAACAAACACTCTAAGTGGGTCTGACGTGCCACGAAAGATGCGCATGCTGAAAAGCACCTCATACCAACTGTGAAGTATGGGGGTGGGTCCCTGGGTCAAAGGCCCTGGGAACCTTGTTAGGGTGCAGGGCATCATGAATGCTTTGAAAAACCAGGACATTTTAAATCAAAATCTGTTGCCCTCTGCCCGAAAGCTGAAGATGGGTCGTCACTGGGTCTTTCAGCAAGACAATGACCCGAAAAATATGGCCAAATCTACACAAAAATGGTTCACCAGACACAAAATCAAGCTCCTCCCATGGCCATCTCAGTCCCCAGTTTTGTTGGCAAAAGGGGGTTGTACAAAGTATTAACACCAGGGGTGCTAATAATTGTGACACACATTATTTGATGTCAAATAACTATTTCTTTATGTGGGATTTTTTTCCCCACTGAATGAATACACTTGTATTGAAGGTTGGATTTTTCTCTTTTTTTCCATTAAGGTCCCATATTATTTGAATTAAAAAAATATATATATTATTAGCTAAAAAACACATCTTTTTCAGGGGTGCCAATAATTATGGAGGGCAGTGAAGAACTTGACGGCTACGTTTACACTGCTTCGAACGCGCGCCGACCTCAACACTCACATGCTAGATTCTGTACGCCTCTGCAGTATTTTACATGCCTTGATTGGCTTCTAATGGTGTGTTTAAGAGGGCGGCGAGGTCTCTTAAGAAATCAAATTGAGCAAGCGTGCAAGTTCAATAAAGGATCGGTGTGAAAGCTCATTAAAGTGAGAGAGGAAGAGCTCTTTGCGACGTCTCGTCTTGGAGAGCGCCTACAATTGCCAACCGTTAAATTACGGTGTCTAAAATCCAGTGCTGGCAGAACACAGCCAAGGCGAACGTGCAGAACCAGATGCCAGTGATGAGTCCAATCAGGGCCGGCCCAGGCCATTTGGGGGCCCAAAGCAAAATAATGCAAAGGGGCCCATATTTTTGGCCCACCATTTCGTCACAGTGTACTGTTGAAACTCATACATGCAATCCAAGCCATACGTCCATATTTTGTATATTAATCAGATTTTGTTGCACTGCATACTTCAAACTTCTCACCCCAGTTCTTACAGTATAGCGCCAAACCTTTTTCGAAAAGAGTAATAAAAGAAGTTAAGGAAGAACTTTTGTTTTTTTTAGGCTTGTAATCAAGTATCAAAACTCACAAAAGACAAATAAAGCAAACTGTAGTAAACAAAATAGAATATAAATTAAACAATTGCCAGATTGGGGGCCCCCTAGTTGTCAGGGGCCCTAAGCAGCTGCATAGTCTGCGTATAGGCTGGGCCGGCCCTGAGTCCAATCGTATCGGTTCAACGTTAAGCAGGAAACTGCAAAAAACACAACTCAAGTGGGAGATGAAGCTAGGCTAAAGTATGCCTTTGAAGATTTTTAGAGATAGTTGAAAGGTCATTATTATGTCTATGTGGCCCAGTTACCAAAATACGAAGGTCAATCAATAAATAAGGTTAATTTTTTGCCTTCTAATACAGATAGCTTACTTATTTTTGGTTTTATTTCTTTTTCACCTGGATTTAAATTTCTTTTGCAGATAAAAAAAAAAAAAAACCTACGATTTTTGGCGATTAACAAAGATGGACGATCAAGAAACATGGTCCAGGATTGAACAGCGGTCAAATATCAAGTTTTTGGACCCTGAAGGGTGCAAACTAGTTGAGATTCATAGAATGTCAACTGTACATGGTGCCACGTTTCAGCCGATAAAATGTCCGGGGGTGGGGTAATCTTCTATCTGTATTACAAGTCCTAATACCGAAAAATTTGCTGTTCTGCTTTAACCGATTTTAGAGTTACCTCAATTTTTCATTAAAAAAAAAAAAAAAAAAAGTACCGTAATTTTCAGACTATAAGCCGCTAATTATTTCCTTCATTTTGAATCCTGCGGCTTATAATCCAGTGCGGTTTATTCGGTGATTTATTTGGGTCATTTGGAAACACTTTATTTGAGAGTGGCGTCATAAGACCGTCATAAGACCTTCATAATTATGTAATGACACTATCATGTGAATTAATAAATGCTTATGTCATTGTCATTGGGCAAATAAGGTCACTAACTCAATATAGGTCCAGCTTGCATCGTTTACATCCAATCAAAAGTGAGATAATTTTTCGGATAACACGAAATGACATAGTTTATAAGCATTCATTAATGCTCATAACACTGTCATGAGGACCGTGTCATGTCATAATTTTGATTGTCTAATGGCGGTGTTATGGCGCCACTGTCAAATAAAGTGTTACCAAATACAATAACTAGCAATTAATGAAACAACTGGAACAGTAACTAAAGAAATAAAAAGCACAGAACATGAATTTTGATTGTTATTTACATCTGTAGCGCTGCAATGTATGCTAGGGGACATGTCGGACAGCAACAGTGTTGCCAGCAGAGGTTGACTGAATCCCCCAAGGGAGCAGTGATGGCCAAATGAAGCGTCTTGAACTACCATGAAGCTTTGAACCAATTGGCTGCAAAGCTTCATGGTGGTTCATTTGGTCTTATGACAGTCGTATGATGCCGCTGTCAAATAAAATGTTACCGGGTAATATCTTTTTATGTAAATATCCCATAATACAGTAAGGACAGCTGCAGTTTATAGTCCAGTGCGGCTTACCTATAAAGAAATGCCGTTTCTGTGCCAAATTTGGTGGGTAGCGGCTTATAGTCGGGTGTGCTTTATAGTGCGAAAATTACGGTATATTTGTTTAAAACGATATAATTTAAAGGATTATGGTAAGGTAGAACTTATTTTTACATTGCATAAAAAAATATTGAAGGTCAATCTAGTGTCCAAAATCTGATTCGATATTGTTAATAGTTAATATGCCTACTTCCCCACTAACCATAGCTGATCATAACCATCACGTTTATAGGCAATATTTTACTGTCAATACAAAATATTAGGGAGTCATCATAGCATTCTGCTATTTTAAGCTAGCTTTCAATATTTATTTCAATGTTTATTTCGATTTTTATTTAAATTTCTATTGATATATTTTGCTTTTTATTTATTTCAATTTATATTTCAATTTTTATTTATTTCAACATGATTATTATTTGTTTCAATTTATATTTCAATTTTCATTCATATATTTCACTTTTAATTTCAATTTATATCTCAATTTTTATTTATTTCAACTTTTAATTACTTCAACTTTTATTTCCATTTTTGTTTATTAATTTCAACATTTATTTATTTATTCCAATATTTATTTCAAATTTTTAAAAAAAAGTTGAAATAATCAAATTAAAATTGAAATAAATGTTTAAATATAAATTGAAGAAATAAAAAGTGAAGTATATAAATAAAAATTTAAATAAATCTAAATTGAAATCTGTAAAAAATTGAATAAACATTGAAATAGGAGCATTTTAATGACGCATTTGTTTCATTTTGGCACTCCTGGTCCTCCAAAAATTCTAGGCAGTATTTTTCTGTCAATACAGAATATTAGGGAGTCGTCATAGCATTCTGCTAATTTAAGCTATCTTTGGTAAACGACCTTTATTACCGTAATTTGTAGCTTTCATCAGAATCGCCTGGCTGTGAAAAAGGCATCATTATATTGTCTTCTGTGACATGTACATGAGGAAGTAAAGAGGTAATTGATAGTAATAATCGTAAGGCTTTTTCTTTTGTTTGTTTGTCAGGTCCTCACAAGTCCTGAAAGTTGAATTAAGGAAGACAAATTAAAGGACAGGTTGAAGAAACTTAAAAGAATGAGATTTGCAAATCATTTAAAGTGGTTTAATAAAAACATTGTATAAATAAAATTTGACATCGTGTCGGTTACATTGAGATTAAAATACACACGATTTGAATCAGTCTTGTATTAAATAACATTTCCAGTGGTTTTTCCAGTACCTTCCTTTGACAGCAGCTTTTCTTTCAAACTAATATACATTTCAGTCATTTTCTGTGCATAAAAAGACTCTCGATGAGTCCCAATGACAACGGCGCATTCCCATTAGAATAAATGAGAGTGAGCATTATACAGTGTTCATTTCTTATTCATGCATGCTAGTGGTAAAAAACATTATTCAGTAAAATATTGCTGTTGAATGTTCAATCAGTGATCGGACCTATTGGCTTTTTGTTAGAGCTCACTTGATATTAGAATATAATTGGAAAAAAAATACCTGAGTTTCCAAAATATATATGAAGTCAGAAGACTTAAAAAAAAATTATTATTTTTTTTTTTAAACTTGCATCAATGTCAGAAATTCCCATAATTCAGGCATCATATATACTTCGTTGATAACTGTTCAGTAAATGAAGTGATTGTAGCGCACCCCCTGGTGGCCTTTGTGTTTCATTGCCATTGGCGGATTCAAGAATTCTGCACGACAGCAATAATATAGCCAGCTAGTATAAACAACTGGGCTGCCTCAATTAATCGACAAATATACGATTAGCAAAGAATCAACAGCTATTTTTATAGTCGATTGATCAATTTTTAGAGACATTGTTGGCTTACAAATTTTTCAAATCTTTTTGGGCTTCTTATCACTGGAAGTCCCGGGTTTTTTGGGCTATAAAGAAAGACCAGAAAGGCGTCAAATGACCCCGATACCAAACTTACTACTACTTGGCCGTGTCAAACAATAGACCATTCAAACAAGCAATCCAGCAGACAACCCCCCCACACACTCCTGTGGAGTCACTACCTAGGTGTGAAGGGGTGGGGTTTCACTCTGGATAGCTGCAATTAGCATCTTGAATACAAGAGAGACGGGTGGACTTCTTCGTGGGTCTTGCAAAGGCATGGCTCACTCTCATGTGGGCGCAAAGAAGGTGCAGAAGGAAAAAAATGCTACAGCAAAAACCTCCAACACCTAGCCCCTAGAAAAGGGCAAAGTGTCATATGTCACCAGTGTTGTCACAGATTACTTGAAAAACTAATTTAATTACTGATTACGCCTCAAAAAAGTAATCTACTTACTTTACTGATTACTTCATTATCAAAGTAACTACGTTACTTTAAAAGTAATCTATCAGTTACTTTTTACCCATTTTTCTCCCTCTGCCGCCTCAACATAAGAATGACAACAGAAAAATGTCATCACATGTAATTGACTTTCCAATGATTGAATTTAAAGGGGAATATTAGAATTTCGCGCTAGCTTAGCCACTCCGGAGCCCTGAAACTAACAAATATCTAACAAACTGCTTGGAATTTGTTGAAATCAACTCCACCGACCAATTAAACCCCGCTAAGATTAAGCCTAATGTCAAAACATCTGAATTTCGGGTTATGGTTAACAGCATATCAGTGCCAATGTAAAACAATGCAAACTGACTGCACAAAATTGCAAAGGTGGTGGCGGGTGCGGATGCGCGTGCACAACCCGGAAGTACTCCTCTCAACACACACGCGGTCAATTGGGCCACAAAACGTGGTGGTAACTAAGCACTTTACACTCAATCGGACTTACAACACATCCCACAGATGCTAAACGAACACATCACCTCACGGCATAAATGTGCAACACGCATATCATGTGAACAAAGCTTTCCAACTTGGAGCGATGACTGTCCGTCGTTGCTACGGCAAAGCTACGAAACAGCCGCGCATGTAGGGGGTCCAACCTTTTGCTGATACCCTCTAGAATGAAGGAAAAATACTCACCTTTATTCATGGATATCCACAGATCAACATTCCCTCGCAACGTCTCAACACTGGGCGCGAATGTCCACCCGCCTCAGTCCCACAACACGTAACGCGAGACCAAAACAGGAAATAGTTAAGAGGTTGTCATGGAAACACGTACCGGGAACCATTTATTTTAGCATTTTCTATTCAAAATGCTCTTCGTACATGACCACAATATTCTTCATTCTACATACGTTATGAGGCAATGAAAAAATAGTAACGCAGAGACACTAAGGAAACTAACTTTAATCAGATTACTGGTGTAGAAAAATGAACGCGTTAGATTACTCGTTACTGAAAAAAGTAATCAGATTACAGTACTAACTAACGCGTTACTAACTAACGCGTTACTGACAACACTATGTCACCAAATAAAAAATGTTTTGTTTTTTATTACACCGTCCCTTGTACAGTAGCCAAACTGCAGCTTTTGGAATACGTAAAAAGGTTGTCCACCCAATTGCCTTCCTGAGCGGTCCACTGTTCGACAAGGCCAAGGCAGCCCTGGCCTATAAACACTCAAGATGCTAATTGGAGCAATCCAACCCTTTGGTTTTGCGAGTGTGAATGGGAATGATTAATGAGGACCTCAATGCTCACAAAGATATGCTGATTAGGGTCAGATGACTCTTCTCTGTATACAAAAGGAATTTGTATCAACTGATCCAACCTCGGTAGTTCTAGTGTTAAAAGTGTTTTTTTGTATTGTTTTTTTTTTTTTTTTTTTTAAATAATATATATATTAGATTATATATTTAAAATATTTTACATTTACAATTTTTTGTTTTTAACAAAAAAAAAAAAAAAAAAAAAAAAACATTTTTCCCTTTTATTATTTTTTTTCAAAATTTGATAAATTTTTGTTTTTTATAAAACAAACAAAAAAATGGGGAGGAGGGGCAGCAAATAGATTTCTGTTGTAATTGATCTTTCATTGAGGACTACAGACATATAATGCTGGCCAAAAGTATTGGCACCCCTTCAATTCTGTCAGATAATGCTCAATTTCTCCCAGAAAATGATTGCAATTGCAAATGCTTTGGTAGTAATATCTCAATTTATTTTGCTTGCAATGAAATAACACAAAGGAGAATGGGTTGAAAAAATCAAATAATTATCCATCCATCCATCCATCCATTATCTTCCGCTTATTCCGGGGTCGGGTCGCGGGGGCAGCAGCTTCAGCAGGGAAGCCCAGACTTCCCTCTCCCCAGCCACTTCAGCCTGCTCCTCCGGCGGGATTCCAAAGCGTTCCCAGGCCAGCCGAGTGACATAGTCTCTCCAGCGTGTCCTGGGTCGACCCCGGGGCCTCCCGCCGGTGGGACATGCCCGGAACACCTCTCCAGGGAGGCATCCGAACCAGATGCCCGAGCCACCTCAACTGGCTCCTCTCAACGCGGAGGAGTAGCGGCTCGACACCAAGCCCCTCCCGGATGACCGAGCTTCTCACCCGATCTCTAAGGGAGAGCCCGGACACCCTGCGGAGGAAACTCATTTCGGCCGCTTGTATCCGTGATCTTGTTCTTTCGGTCACGACCCACAGCTCGTGACCATAGGTGAGGGTAGGAACGTAGATCGACCGGTAAATCGAGAGCTTCGCCTTTTGGCTCAGCTCCTTCTTCACCACAACGGAACCGGTGCAGAGTCCGCATCACTGCGGACGCTGCACCGATCCGCCTATCAATCTCCCGCCCCTCCTACCCTCACTCGTGAACAAGACCCCAAGATACTTGAACTCCTCCACTTGGGGCAGGATCTCATCCCCGACCCGGAGAGGGCATGCCACCCTTTACCGGCTGAGGACCATGGTCTCGGATTTGGAGGTGCTGATCTTCATCCCAACCGCTTCACACTCAGCTGCAAACCGCCCCAGTGAGAGTTGGAGGTCACGGCTTGATGAAGCCAACAGCACCACATCGTCTGCAAAAAGCAGAGATGCAATGCTGAGGCCACCAAACCGGACACCCTCAACGCTTCGGCTGTGCCTAGAAATTCTGTCCATAAAAATTATGAACAGAATCGGTGACAAAGGGCAGCCTTGGCGGAGTCCAATCCTCACAGGGAACGAATTCGACTTACTGCCGGCAATGCGGACCAGACTCTGACACCGGTCGTAGAGGGACCGAACAGCCCTTACCAAGGGGCTCGGTACCCCGTACTCCCGGAGCACCCTCCACAGGACTCCCCTAGGCACACGGCCGAACGCCTTCTTCAAATCCACAAAACACATGTAGACTGGTTGGGCGAACTCCCATGCACCCTCGAGGACCCTGCTGAGGGTGTAGAGCTGGTCCACTGTTCCACGGCCGGGACGAAAACCACACTGCTCCTCCTGAATCCGAGATTCGACTTCCCGACGGACCTTCCTCTCCAGCACCCCTGAATAGACTTTACAAATAATTATCATTTTACACAAAACTCCAAAAATGGGCAGGACAAAACTATTGGCACTCTTTGAAAAATCATCTGATGCTTCTCTAATTTCTGTAATTAACAGCACCTGTTACTTACCTGTGGCACATAACAGGTGGTGGCTAACTAAATCACACTTGCAGCCAGTTAAAATGGATTACAGTTGACTCAACCTCTGTCCTGTGTCCTTGTGTGTACCAAATTGAGCATGGAGAAATGAAAGAAGACCAAAAAACTGTCTGAGGACTTGAGAAGCAAAATTGTGAGGAAGCAACCTCAAGGCTACAAGTTCATCTCCAAAGACCTGAATGTTCCTGCATCTACCGTGCGCATAATGATGTAATTTTTTTCCCATTATCTTTTGATCTAGTTTTTTCATTGCAAACAAAATAAATGCAGATATTACTTCCAAAGCATTTGTAATTGCAATCATTTTCTGGGAGAAATTGAGCATTATCTGAAAGAATTGCAGGGGTGCCAATACTTCTGGCCAGCAGTGTTTGCTTTTTTTTTTTTTTTTTTTTTTTTTTAAGATTGGCCGATAACTGTTAGGTTTTGTGTTGGTTTTCTCTGAGTGTGACTTGTCACTGTGATTGCCCATTGATTTCACCTGCTGTCCCTCCTAGTCTATCCTCCAACCTGCATCCTCCTGTGCTCACCTGTTCCTCGTTGTGTCGTTACCCCTTGTCTGTGTGTGTGTATATAAGCTCCCAGTTTCTTTTCACTCCTTGTTGCGTCATTCTGTCAAGTTTGCTGCTCGCAAACCAACACAAAACCTAACAATAACAGCCAATAAATAGCAGGTATACTAGGAAAACCCTATGTTCACTGTTACTGCTTTCGAGAAAATTGAAGGCTTTTAGTTGCAACCTACAGTGCGGAAAATATGGTACTTAAAAATTCGATAGCTGCGGCCCTCGTCGTAAGCCCTCATTCATATTCACAACAGGTGTCACGCCATCATTATGACACAGATTTCAAATAAATTGTAACCCAAAAAATATTTGAAATCGGTATCAGTCTTTGAAAATCCCCTATCGGTCGACCTCTACTCATGAACAATCTTGGGTTTCTACCGAAGCTTCAACTTTCAAGACGTTTTGGACAGTTCTCTCCAACAGTTTTGCGTTCAAACCCAATACTGATTCCTCTGAAGAGAAGGAGTGGGAGTTTGTATCATCCGCAAGGACGTAGTTGGAGAATCGCTACTCCAAGAGCTTATAAGAATGTTTGAATCGACACCGTTGTAGTTGTATGACTGCTGATTCCGTACCAGTAAGTGACTGAGAGCGGGGCTGCCTGTGCTGGTGGGGTTTAACGGGGTAACGGTGACCGTGGGAACGGTGGCGCTCCTCTGAGTCTGACCCTGGTACGAATAACCGTCTGGAAAACCGGCGGGAGGCGCCTCCTTCGGCGTTCGTTGCTTCCGTCGCCGGTGGTGTCGAAGAAAAACGACGAGCACCACGAAAATGATCACCAGGAGCAGCAGGGCGAGCAGCGGTAAGATCACCAGAAGAGGGCTGGAGCTTTTTTGCGGGTAGGATTCCACACGGACTGGGGTGTTCAAAAAGGGGAAGTAATCGGTTCCTGCCGTGGGTTTGCCGAGAGTCGTGCTGAAAATGCTTGTTCTGTTGGACTTCCCCCAGCGGTTGCGTCCTTTGAAGCGCTGTTGGTTTTTACTTGGTTGCTGGGTGTGAACAACAGCTGTGGAACGTTCTGGTGAAGAAGTTCCATTTCCAGAAGTCTGGATTGTTGTCTGAGAGGGAGATAATGTTGTCGCCAAGGGATTTTTTTCAGCCAACGGCACTATGGTAAAATGGAACTCCCCTCTAGCAGGTTGGATGCTATCAGCTTTCAGGAAAAATACCAGAGAGTCATTTAATTCTTCAACTCCTGTCATGTTGGCTTTCAACTCCAAGGCGATCTTTTCTTGAGTAACATCCAGGAACGTGAAGGACTCCACCGGTTCTGATTTCCGCCACTTTTTAGCCTTAGGCCGAACAGCTTTCCCGTAAACGGGATGGGAGATAATTTCGAATACAGGGTCGCAACTGCAAATATCGGCTAGTTTGGAAGCGTCGAGGGATGCAGAGGTCAATTTGACAGAAATTCCACTGGGCATCCTTACGCTTTTGCCAAATTGGATCAAAGGACTGACAGTGATGTTTAACACTTGTGCCTTTAGATCAGCTTCGGAAGTGAAGGCGCTGAACTCGAAACTGTCTTCCGGCGACGAAAGATTGGTCATGTGGTAAGCTAGATGTCCATTCTGTATGTCGTTTTGTTCAAACTGTGACACCTCTTGGTTGTTGAGTAAGAGTTTTCCAAATTTTGGAGGTCTGGTAACCTGGTAGTGAATCGTGGTGTTCCTGCCGTTCGTCTTGGCAGAGAGGTTGTCTTGATTCAGCCAAACCGCAGTACTGCCTTGCTCAAGCGTCAATCCTGTGTGGTTAACCAGAGAGATGGTGAACTTTGTCACATCGAGGTTGAAAAGTTTGTAAATTGGCTTATGGTGGCCATCCGTGACACTGAAGTAAAACACCCCCGAGGTAGGGCTACCGTCATGGATGAAATAAACACTACCGTTATTGATCTGCGCTTGGGTGAAGGTGCTAATCGATTCGTTCAGTCTTCCGATAAGAGCTAGGTAACCGTCGTTTGGCTTGCTAATCACAGAGAAGACAATATCATCGGGTGGATTGTCCATGTCTTCCACTTTGAGGTTCTCTGTCTTAATGGCAACTGTATCTCCTTGCACCACGGTGAGACTCGGCGCTTTCGTCTTTAAGACAGGCGGTTGATCGTTCACAGGAGCTACGGTAATGTTAAAAAAATCCTCAACGACGTCAATGTCGTCTACCGGCCTTTGAGCCGTTTTGCCCTTCGGGTTTACCCACGCACTGAAGGCGAACGAATCGCGGGTCGTTTCGGAGTTGTCGTGCTTGTACGTGATGCCGTATTTGTTGATGATAAATTGAGAGAAATTGGGTTTCTCCTCGGTGAGGTTTCTCTCACCGACGACGATGACGCCGTGTCGTGGAAGCGACGTCACCTGAAACCAGACCTCGTTGGCGCTCCGCTGAGGCAACGGCAGCTTAGACATTAGGTTCGTGGCGTCCAGCTTGGACTTGTCAATAATGACGCTTTCTCCCTCTGTCACTTCGGCACCTGACACAAAATATATGACATTATTTAACCGAAGATGACTGTAAGATAAAACATTTACTGCATTTTCATGGCCATAAGGCGCACTTAAAAGTTAATGTTCTCCTAATTGGACAGGAGGTGCTTTATATTGCTTTGCTTGTGCATCAAATTTTAAAAATCCGTTGATGTCGGGATTTCAATCATTTCTCCGCTTGAGCAGAGGTGGCTAAGTCTGGCTGTCGAGGTCACCTATCCATCCTGTTTTCTATACAGTGTTGTTTTTGGCAGCCCTTTCAATTTTCATCTTCTTCTTAGTCTTCTGGATGTAAATACTTACAGTAAAGAAAATAAGTATTTGAACACCCTGAGTTTTGAAAGTTCTCCCACTTAGAAATGATGGTCGGGTTTGAAATTTTCACTCAAACTCAAAGACCTGTTAGTCGCCTTTAAAAAGTCCAATGAATACGTGGAATGGAGATGGACTTTTTATGTCTGACTTTTTGACCTGTTTGAGGCAGTTAGCTGCATATAAACACCTGCCCACCCCATGTAATCAGGAAGACTCTAATCCCTAACATGGTCTAGACCAAAGAGCTGTCCAAAGACACCAGAGACAGAATTGTAGACCTCTACAAAGCTCGAAAGGGTTACGGGGCAATTGCCAAGTAGCTTGGTGGTATGAGAGCCACGGTTGGAGCAATTATTAGAAAGCTAAACATGACTGTCAATCTCCCTCGGACTGGGGCTCCATGCAAGATCTACCTCGTAGGGTCTCAATGATCCTAAGAATGGTGAGGAATCAGCCAAGAACTACACAGCAGGAGCTGGTCAATGACCTGAAGAAGCTATGACCACCATGCATGGAACGGAAGGTTTCCCTGCTCAAACCAGCACATGCCCAGGCCAGTTTTAAGTTTGTTTGGCTGATCCAGAGGAGTCATGGGAGAAAGTCATGAGGTCATATGAGATCAAAATTGAACCTTTTGGTCTTAATTCCACTCATAGCGTTTGGGGAAAGAAGAATGATGAGTACCATCCCAAGAACACCATCCCTACTGTGAAGCATGGGGGTGGTAGCATCATGATTTGGGGGTGTTTTTCTGCATATCAGACTAGATGACTGCATGTTTTAAGGAGGGGATGACCAGGGGCATGTATTGCGAGATTTTGGGGGAATAGCCTCCTTCTCTCAGTTAGAGCAATGAAAATGGGTCGTGACTAGGTCTTCCAACATGACAATGGCCCGAAGCAGACAGCCAGAATAATCAAGGAGTGGCTTTGAAGAAACATATCAAGGTCCTGGAGGGGCCTAGCCAGTCCCCAGACCTAAATCCAATAGAAAATCTTTGGAGGAAGCTCAAACTCCTTGTTTCTCAGTGACAGTCCAGAACCCTGATTGATCTCGAGAAGATCTATGTGAAGTAGTGGTGCAAAATCCCTGATGGAGTGTGTGCAAAGCTGGTGAAAAGTTACAATAAACCCCTGTTATTGTAAACAGAGGGTACTGTACCAAATATTAACACTGATTTTCTCAGGTGTTCAAAAACGTATTTTACAGCAGTATAAAACAAATAAATTGTTTTGAAAATCATACAATGCCATTTCTGGATTTTTTTTAGATTGTCTCTCACAGTGGACAAGCACCGACCATGAAAATTTCAAACATGCCAATTATTTCTAAGTCGGACAACTTTCAAAATCGCTGGGTGTTCAAATACTTATTCTCCTCACTGTATGTTGCGCCTAACAATACTGAGCACCTTTTGTATGTGTTAAATACAGAAATTGAACACGCAACTAAATGTGCGGCTTATGGTCACGAAAATACAGTAAATTCACATAGCGCACAGAAGAGTGTTGCTAACAAACCTGTGTTAGCCAAAAGAACTGTTCTCTGTTCAGGTCCCGTATTCTCGTAGGAGATATCAATCTTGAAAGTCTGACTCTCCAGAGACGACGGCGGTGATGCGACGGAGAATGTCAGCGAGTCCATGGCCTCCCAACCCACTGACTCAATAGGGGTTTGGATGTAAAGCACCTCTTTGCGATCCACCTGATGTAAAAAGATCACAAACCATGCATCCCAAAGTCTTAATTTGTCTTGCTCCAGAAACGGACTGTCATCAAAATGAATGATTGCAGTTTCTTCACCATATCTTGCGTAAACGAGGATATGTCAACTGAAGAATTTTCAGACAGCTTCCTCACCAGGCGTCCCATTTTAGGATGTCGGATTACACTAAATGTAATTGTGCGATTAGAAGTACCGCTGACATCATTGGTCATTACTTGCAAGTCCTCATTTGTAACTGGCGTTGAAGACCCTGAACAAAAAAAAGTTGTTTAACAAACATTTGTTGCGGGATCCGGTTTAGTCGGGTATGACTAAAAGTTTATGTGCTTCAAGATTTTTACCAAAGGCGTTTTTCTTTTGTATTTGAACTGCCAGTAGCCATGTCTGTCTTGGGGATGGTACAGACAACTTCGTGGAAACTTTGTGAAGCCATTATGAGTCATATGCAACCAATTAGTGAGGAGAGGATTTACCCAAGGCCAACCCAAGAGAGTGAAGCAGTGTGAGAAATATACAAATGCATCGAGAAAAATGCAAACTCTTCAAGTGCCCACTCTGTGAAGTTTAGCAGATTGCGCCAGCTGGCACAGTAAGCATTTTATTTTTAGCGCAACTGTACAAGAATAGCATCACTATCATTAGCCCAACCCGTTCAAATAGATTAGAGGCCTTTCACCCTCGATGGCAGTGAATGTTTTCCAAGATGAACCAAAAGTTTACCTTACCTGGAAAGACTTTAAGCGGGCGATTTTTCAGCAAGTTGAGGACCAAGGCTCTGGCGGTGATACTGAAGATTTGCCTGGGAGTATAGTTCACACCATCGTTGACTTGGAAGTTTAAGCCTCCAGACATGGCACCTGGACGTTCAAGCAAAACAGCACGAATTGGACATTCGACATATTAACATGTCAAAAATTGGTCCAAATATTTTCTACAAAATCCTACATGTCGACTGAAGGGAATAGTTACCTTTCTCACACACACCATATAACTGTTTGCATTACTCTAACACACTTAATATAATCAATCGGGGAATAGTACTGTTTCTCATATGTACTGTAGGATTGTTTGTACTACTCTAACACACCTAAAATAAATAGCACACCATAGTTTAATGAAAAGAAGTAGAAAAGAGACAGAACGCGATCTTATCACAGAAGCCCAACGTGTGCGTCATGAGCAAGATTGACGCACCAACTCTTGCAATCAGTTCTCCCGGCCACTCCAAGGACAAAGAGCAGGGGGCTCTGTCTTAAAACAAGTAGCGTCTCGCCCAGCCCGGATAACAAGTTAATAGCAGGCGCTTGGGACGTCAAGACCGGCGTCGGTCGCTGGGGCAACCACGTCCCATGGGGGGATTTCCTCTCTGCTTTTCACAGATGATGTGGTCCTCTTGGCTCCATCACACGGCAACCTCCTGCTCTTGCTAGGGCGGTTCACAGGTGATTGTGAAGCGGTTGGGCTGAGGATCAGCAACTCCAAGTCTGAGGCCTTGGTTCTCAGCCGGAAAAGGGTGGATTGCTCGCGCCAGGTCTGGGGTGATTGCCAACCCCAGGTGGAGGAGTTCAAGTAGCTCTCGATCTTGATTACGAGTGAGGGTAGGTCAGCACGTGACATCGACAGGCAGATTGGGGCAGCATCCACAGTGTTGCAAATGTTTAAATGGTCTGTCGTGGTAAAGAGGGAGCTGAGCTGAAGGTTCAGTTCTCGATTTACTGGTCAATCTATGTTCCTACCCTCTTCTATGGCCATGAACTTTGGGTAATGACCAAAAGAACAAGATCGCAGATTGGTAATCCGGAAGCGACTCAGAGAAGGGTTAATGTCTAGAGGAGCCAGTTGAGGACGCCTCTCTCAGGAGCTGTTTCAGGCATCTCCGACTTGGAGGAGACCCCGTGGCCGGCCCAGGACACGCTGGCGGGATTAACTCTCTCGGCTGGCCTGGGAACGCCTTGGGAATCTCTCAGACGAGATGATGGAAGTGGCTGGGGAGAGGGCTGTCTGGGCCTCTTTGCTGAGGCTGCTGCCCCCGCGACCCAGATTCGGATAAGCGGGAGACAACGACGAATATCCTGTTTTTAATTGTAGCAACGGTGTTCAATTTTGATATTTCAGCAAGAAACATGAAGTTGATTAGCTTTCACGGGCCAGACAAAATGATGCGGCGGCCCGGGCCGACCCCCCGGGCCTGGAGTTTAATAAATGTACTTTAAAAACATTGTTATTTAAGCTTGTGATTTAGAATAAAATCAGACCATGGAGTTGTGAGGTGTCACCCCCTGTAGGTGGGGGTCCTCTCCTGCCCTGGGCCTAGTAGGCCATTGGGGTCGCGCATCGGGCGAGGGGTTGCGCCATTGGCTGGGGGTCCAGAAGGGGGCAGTGGTGGTGCTCGCTCTCTCCCTTCATCTCCCTGAAGTATGGTTGTTGGGGACACGGATGGTACAGGAGACCGCCCTGGGTCCCAGGGGGATGGTGGCGGCCCATTTGCTGGAGCTGCTAGGGATGGGTGTGGCATTGCGCGCGTAATACCCTCTGGTTGACAGGGACAGTGCTGCCACAGCATTTCCACTTTTCACACATCGGACTGGGTTCGCACATGAATCCTGTACTAATAACCCTTTTAGGTTTCTAAAATGTTGGGATAGGTTTGTTCAAATTGGGGAAAAAAAACATTTAGATGTCTTTTTGTCCCCCTCCTCAATACATTTCCTAGGCATTTGAACTCAAAATCAGGTGAGTCTGACTCCTATTCAAAAATATGTGATCAGGACATCCCAAGTAAATGTATCAACAGCACCTTCTAGTGGGAGAACAGGAGAAACAACAGCTACTTCCAGCTGTTAGCCAAACTTATCTTACCTTTGTGTACAAACAGCAGCTGTCCCTGGTCTATGTGGGCTTGGGTGAAGTTCAGCACCGCTGTCATGGGGGCACTCTTTAGGGCCAGGTGACCATTGCTGGGCGGGGTCACCGAGAAGTGGAGTTCCTCCGGCGGCGTGTCGAGGTCCTGCGCCCTCAAGTCGTCCAGGCTGATCTCTGTCACTGATGACACCCATACCTGAAAACATGAGGTTAAAATAATCAGATTAAGATCATATGGATTAAAATGATATGCAGTCGTGGTGTGGAATATGGGAAAAACCCTCCATCACGACATGGGCTATTTTATATCACGACAGCGATATGCCACAATAGAATGTACTTTGGCTTCAAGACCACTTGATGGTACCATACAGCAAATGAAACAACATGAAGCTTTGACCCAAATGGCTGCGATACAAAATATTTAGGGCTGCAGCTATCGATTATTTTAGTAGTCGATTAATCGGTGAAGTAGTTAGTTCGAATAACTGAGTAATCGGATAAGGAACATGAACAATTAAAATACCTGAGCTGAGCCTCAAACGGTAAAAAAAAAAAAAGGCAATTGGCTAACTTGCATAGCAAAAGTCCGCTATCTTAAATCCTATAAAATGCTAACGTTTTTTTTTTTTTTTTTTGGCAATGCTCTTAACAAAAGGTTCAAACACATATTCCCACAGAAAACGGCTAAATATATCTATAAACAAAATTACGAATGCATTAAAAAACATTAGCTCAAACAAAACTTAGCTTATGTTGGTCTTAACATGGAGCAGTTGGATTCAGCCATGTGAAATGAGGCAGACCACAGGGCAGTGTATCCACCCTAATCAATAAAACTAAATGCAAACACTTTCAAAATAAACCATTACAACACCACATTAATTAAACGAATACTCGAAGCAATAAAATTTAACTCGAACATTTTTTTCTAATCGAATACTCGAGTTAATCGATTAAACGTTGCAGCACTAAAAATATTTCAATAATATTTTAAAATACAGTTGTCCGATAATTACTTTTTACCAATAACCATTATCCCGATATTTTCTAACTCCAAAAATCTGATACCGATCAAATTGATACTGTTATATGCTGTCGAATCGTAACCTGTGTATCTAGATACACAGGTTACGATTCGATAAAAAAAAAAAAAAAAAACGATATATTTTTAAGGCCAAGCGCTTGATACAATTCGATACAGTTTAAGAACGATACGGTTCGATAGAGAGTGAAAACGATACGATAGTAAACATTTGTTGTGTGTGTTCGTACAGTATTTTAAACATATAAAAAAGATTAAACAACAAAATTTCATACCAATGTTATGTTTTATTTTTTTTAGGGCTGTCAAACGATTAAAGTTTTTAATCGAGTTAATTACAGCTTAAAATTAATTAATCGTAATTAATCGCAATTCAAACCATCTATAAAATATGCCATATTTTTCTGTAAAAAATTGTTGGAATGGAAAGATAAGACACAAGATGGATATATACATTCAACATACGGTACATAAGGACTGTATTTGTTTATTATAACAAAAGATCAACAAGATGGCAGTAACATTATTAACATTGTTAAAGCGATCCATGGATAGAAATACTTGTAGTTCTTAAAAGAAAAATGTTAGTACAAGTTATAGAAGTTTTGTATTAAAACCTCTCTTAATGTTTTCGTTTTAATAAAATTTGTAAAATTTTCAATCAAAAAATAAACTAGTAGCCCGCCATTGTTGATGTCAATAATTACTTACACAATGCTCATGGGCGCTGAAGCCTATAAAATCAGTCGCACCCAAGCGCCAGCAGAGGGCGGCAAAACTCCATAAAACACAACAAGTGAGCGTTTCACTGTACTGTCATTTAAATCTGTCTGAGCGGGGCATCTGCGTTAATTGCGTCAAATATTTCAACGTGATTAATTATAAAAATTAATTAACACCCGTTAACGCGATAATTTTGACAGCCCTAATTTTTTTAATGAAAAAAAAAAAAAAAAAAAGCTTACTATACGACCGTCATTTTGTTGGGTGGGATTGATAATAAAATAAAACTCCAGTGACAGACAACAATAAAGTGCAGTAATTTTATTACTGTATTTCCTGGTCTTTTGAACACAAGAGGTAAGTAATTTAAGTGCAAACTTTCAACGTAAACATCTTACAAGCAAAAAATATTAATTATATGCAGCAGCTCTAGAAAAAAATTAAACCTGCTAGTGCTATCATAAATAAATAATAAATTATGCTTTACCACTGGTATAACTGGGGGAATAAAAACATGGCATTTTAGACACACAGGTCTATAATCATTACTTTAACCTTATACACAGCAAAGTCATTCACTTATGCCTGTGCTTCCACATTTTTTTATTCCTCATCACTGTCTATATCTTTTTTGAAGGGCAGATTTTTCTTGAGGAAGATCAACAGATCCACATGTTCATGTTTAAGTACACTGCGTTTCATGGAAACAATATGCCGCCCTTTCCACCATTGTAGTGGGTTATTTTTCAGGGTTAAAAACTCACGATCTATGTACCGCTTCACACTAGCTCTGTCCCATGCGAACAGATCTGGCTGCCTTCATCACTTCAAAGTCCGACTTTTGTTTTCCGGGGTGCGTTGAAATTCAATCGCTGCACGTCGCTGGCGTGGTGTGCAAACTGTCCATTGTTTTAGCATGTTGTTTCGTTGCCACGACTTGTTTTGTTTTGGGCTGTGAAGAAAACGCTACGGAGCATGCGTTACAGTGGTTTTGTTAGCTCTCGCGTTGTTATGACACGCCCGTGACGATCGGGTGACGACGGCGACTACTAGCGGTTCTGCCAAAATGAATGGGAAGTTGAGGCAACCACGACGGCGGTCACAATCTAAGTGCGCTGTGTGGTGAATGACACAAGCGCAGCATGTGAGGTAAAAGCTAAATTATTATCATATTAAACAATGCATTGAACTAGGCATTAGAAGCCGATTCTTGTGCTCGCGATAGCCGAATTCTATCTCTACTATCGGTTCATTGAATATTTAATGGCTAATTACTGTCGAATGGTAAGTTTACTATCGATACAGCTGTATCTCTCACCTGTAAAACCGGATATCCGGTCGTATCGGTTTATTGTTCTCAAGCTTACATTTAACGTGCTATTGCTAATTGTATGCTATATGTGGTATGGTATATATCGTGATATCCTCGTTATCGTGAGCTTTGTATTGCAAATCGTATCGTATCGTGAGGTACCAAGAGGTTCCCACCCCTACTTGCTAGTTATGCTATTTAGTTTTATTGTGACGTGACCATTTGAGTTTCGTTTTAAAACCATGACTTTGAATGGCATTTGATTTAATGACCTGAGGTGAGGGGAACATAATATATAGAGACATCTAGAGGTCACTTAAAGCATACCTGACATGCTATGCTGTGACCGGTTAATGCATAGGGGCTGCAGGCTTATCCATTTATTTTCTGCCCAACTTATTAAAAATGTGACAATATGAGATCCTAAAGGCAATATATATTGTCTGTATGCTATGCACTGATTAACTGGATCACAACACAACTGCAATTACATTGACACGACATTAATATGACATAGCTGAAGGCCAGTGGAAGCAGCTGTGCCCTTTACTCTACCGCTACAGAATGCTGTGGATGTTCAGCTCCTAGGCTATTCATTTTTTTTTTATTTTTATTTTTTTAAATCTCCTTTAGCCCTTTTCCAGGCAACATCATCCAATGAAGCAGAACGGCTGTTAAAAAAAGGCATCAAACTAAAGCACGGAAGACAATGAAATTCCAAAAGCCTCATGTTGATTGCAAGTGTAATCCCGAGGCAAAACTAGTGACTTGTGCAAAGAGTTGACAACAAAGGATGAGCTTCTACGCGAAGTGCCAGAGCGGCTATTGCGTAACGCCGCCGCCGCCAAGACAGGTCGTAATTCCCACAGACAGTTCTGCAGTGAGGAACGATGACAGCGCTTCGCTTTTGTTGTTGCCAGTCTGTCAGTTCTGGCTCGTTGGAGTTTACAAGAGACGTAAATGGATGTCACCTTGTTCTAAATAAAGGTGAAGACTTATCTCGCCATTCTAGGAAATAATGTAGTAAGAACTAGGCCTGCATAATATATCGTTTGAACATCATCGCAATGTGCACATGCTCAATAGTCCCATCGCGGGGACGTGAAACAGTTTTTTTGTTTTTGATGTAAGCGTTTGTTTTTCTTCATAAAAGCAGCAATTGTGCAGAGACATAGCTTCCTGTATCCCTTTCGATACACCGATCTTCATCATTCACAGATCAAACCCCTTAGCCTGTATTAAACTGTATTATATGAACACTCGGGATGTCCCAATCGCAAATTTTTTTTCACCCAAGTTCGAGTCACCTGATTTTGAGAATATGCCGATACAGAGTCCCGATCCGATACCGAAATAAAAGTTGGGGTCTTTATGCTTTTATACGGAGCCCCTAGAGCAGACATGTCCAAAGTCCGGCCCGGGGGCCAAATGCGGCCCTTGGTCAAATTTCATCTGGCCCCCAGCCTCTGTCATAAAATCAATAATGTCTGGCCCACACATACACTTAAGAAATTGGTCAGCAGTACTGCTACCAGCATATGAAGTGGCTTACACACTAAATGCTGCTCCTTATTTACCCATTAAAAGGCAGCAGCACTCAAGCAACATTACCCCGTGTGACCCTTTACTCCCAATTTAAAATCTAAAACGGCGACAATCAACAAAAAAAAGTTGACTGCCGACGATTCAAGGATTGGTGGAAATTCGACTATTTCTTTACTAAAATACGCAACAACTGTGTCTGCCTCATTTGCAAAGAGACAGTCGCTGTTTTTAAAGAGTTCGATGTGAGGTGATACTACCAAACAAGACACGCCAACATGTACGATAAGATTACAGGGAAGATACGTAGTGAGAAATTAAAGCAACTTGAAGCTAGTTTAATTTTACAGCAGCAGTATTTTGCAAGAGCCCGAGAGTCGAAAGAGAACGACACAAAGGCTAGTTGCGAGATTGTTGAAATTATTAATTAAAAAAAATAATAAAGCAAATGTGACACACGGAATGGCTTGCTAAAATTTGCTTCAATATATTGTTCTACGTAAAGCACGTCAGCCAAGGTCGGCCCCCCCAAATTTTTACCACACCAAATCTGGCCCCCTTTGCAAAAAGTTTGGACACCCCTGCCCTAGAGGGACATCGACAGAAAAAAAATAAATGTAAGCACTTCGGTGCACACTAGAAACTACCTGGTAAACATTAGCATTATATAGCACTTAAGCTGGTGGTCTTTTGCTATGCAAGTTAGCCAACTGCATAGCAAAAGTCAGCTAGCTTAAATGCTATATAATGCTAATGTTTACAACAATTAGCAATCTGGTGCGCACAAACCAGATCTGGTAAGCCAATTGTTGCACTGTTGCAATTGGCTAACTTGGATAGCAAAAGTCCACAACCTTAAATGCTATATAATGCCAATGTTTACAACAATTGGCGAACTTGCATTGCAAAAGTCCACTAGCTTCAATGCCATATAATGCTAATATTTACAACAATTGGCGAACTTTCATAGCAAAAGTCCACTAGCTTCAATGTGTTGGAATTCGCCTCCGCAGGGAAACGCAACAGCCCGAGCGCCAACCGGGAAGGCGGAAATTCCGCGCGTTCACCTCCTATGTTAACCTTTTGAACTGACTCCATGTTCCAAAAGTTTGAAGAAGACTCACCGAAAGCAGGTTGACAATTTATTCGTCGACAATAGTAAAAAAACAAGGCAAAAACAGACGACAGAGGGACAAGTCTGGATCCAAAACAAGGCTACACAGAAAATGTTTCCGAGCAGCAAAATCTGTGTTATCTCAGTGTCCAGTGTTTTTTTAAGTCCGTGGTGGAGTAGGCCAGGCCGAAGGTGTGGCTGAGTGTTGTTTCGGGACCATCCCTCTGAGGCCGGTTTTGGGCGGTTAGGTTCGTCCATGGATGGGACGTGGTTGCCACAGCGACCGACGCTGGTCTTGACGTCCCAAGCACCCGCTATCATCTTTGTTATCCGGGCTGGTTCTACTTGTTTTGGGACAAAGCGCGCTGCTCATTGTCCTTGCAGAACTGATTGCAAGAGTTTGGTGCATCAATCTTACTCGTGACGCTCATGTTGGGCTTCTATGATAAGATGGCGTTGTGTAGCTATTCTGCTTTTCATTAAACTATGGTGTGCTATTTATTTTATATTAGGTGTGTTTAGAGTAGTTCAGTCCTATGGTAAATATGAGAAATGATACTATTCCCTGATTAATTATATTACGTGTGTTCGAGTAATGCAAACAGTTAGACGGTGCCTACGAGAAACGGTACCATTTTTCCATCTCCCCCTCAGGAGCCCCGATAAGGTGATTTTCTTTACTGCGTTCAAGGGCATGGAGTGAAGTCTGCCTAAACCATAGTTAGATGAATGTGTTAGACTAATGCAAACAATTATATGGTGTGTGCGAGAACGGTACCTATTCCTTTCAAATGCCATATAGAGGCAGTCGGACATTCGGGGATTAATGACGTCACCAGCCACAACAAAGCGTCGCCATATTGAAAACGGGGCAAAAGACAAGCCACAAGCAGTTGCTCTGTCGTGCACTGTAATACAAACGCGTTGAACTTTCGTCTTATTTGCGGTCTTTTTTTCCGTCGGAATGACTAAAAGTTGCCGTGTTGCGGGTTGTCACACAAGGAAGAGTTCGGAGCCGCATTTGAAGTTCTTCATTCTTCCTCGTGAGAAGAAAAGCAGAAAGAAATGGCTGAAAGCAATTAATCGAGGAACAGTAAAAGAAGACGGTTTCGTGGACTATTCTCGCCTGTGGGAACCTAAATCCAAGCACATTTACATTTGCAGCCGACATTTCATTACTGGTGAGTAAAATTCAATTGATTTTTTTTTGCCCCAATTAGCTGCTGGGATTCAATAGACTAGGCAGTGGTTTTTATTACCGTAACCGGCAACTCGCAAAGCGTTGTCTTTCTTTTGCCGTGAACTGCTCTGATCAGTCAATCGGTATATTATTGGCCTGGTGGGAATTGGTTATTTTGCTGTGACTTGTTCACGGCTAAATAACGCTTGGAGGCGAATTACCGGTTACGGCAGAAATAATCACTCCGTATATACTACCCGTTTTCTTAGTTCCACACAGTAATTCCACGTAATTGATAAAGGTCAACTTACTGGGTGACTTTATGAGGTAGTTGTAAATGTTTCCAAACTCCATGGCAGGCCATTCCTTTGGATTGTTCATCCAGCTATCAGCTGCGACTTTGTATGGGCAGACTTGAAAGCCAATACACGGTAATTTTAAATTGTATCCCCTCCTCGCATCTGTCGGCAGTGACTCGTGATAATAGTAAGCCATGTTTAAGATGTTTTTATGAAAAAAAGACGAATTTCAGACGTTTGTCTACGGAATGTTTAGCTGTGCGTGCCCCCTTCGTATAATGGCGACATGTTGCTTACCGAGGTGATGTCATCGTGACATCGCGCCAACTTCCTCTATAATGCTTATATTTACAACAATTGGCTAACTTGCATAGCAAAAGCCCACTAGCTTCAATGCCATATAGTGCTAATATTTACAACAATTGGCTAACTTGCATAGCAAAAGTCTGCTAGCATAAATGCTATATAATGCTAATGTTTCCAAAAAATGGCTAACTTGCATAGCAAAAGTCCGCTAGCTTAAATGCTATATAATGCTAATGTTTGAAACAATTGGCTAACTTGGATTTGCAAAAGTCCACTAGCTCCAATGTCATATAATGATAATATTTACAACAATGGGCTAACTTGCATTGCAAAAGTCCACTAGCTTCAATGCCATATAATGCTAATATTTACAAAAAATGTCTAACTTGCATAGCAAAAGTCCACTAGCTTCAATGCCATATAATGCTAATATTTACAAAAATTGGCTAACTTGCATTGCAAAAGCACGCTAGCTTATATGCTATATAATGCTAATGTTCACGACAATTGGCTAACGTGCATAGCAAAAGTCAGCTAGCTTAAATGCTATATAATGCTAATGTTTGAAACAACTGGCTAACTTGCATTGCAAAAGTCCCCTAGCTTCAATGTCATATAATGCTAATATTTACAACAATTGGCTAACTTGCATAACAAAAGTCCACTAGCTTAAATGCTATACAATGCTAATATTTACAACAACTGACTAACTTGCATAGCAAAAGTCCACTAACTTCAATGCCATATAATGCTAATATTATATAATGCTAATATTTACAACAATTGGCCGACTTGCGTAGCAAAAGTCCGCTATTTTAAATGCTGTATAATGCTAATGATTACAACAATTGGCTAACTTGCATTGCAAAAGCACGCTAGCTTCTATGCTATATAATGCTAATGTTCACGACAATTGGCTTACTTGCATTGCAAAAGTCCACTAGCTTCAATGTCATATAATGCTAATATTTACAACAATTGGCTAACTTGCATAGCAAAAGTCCACTGGCTTAAATGCTATACAATGCTAATATTTACAACAACTGACTAACTTGCATAGCAAAAGTCCACTAACTTCAATGCCATATAATGCTAATATTTACAACAATTGGCTAACTTGCGTAGCAAAAGTCCGCTACCTTAAATGCTGTATAATGCTAATGTTTACAACAATTGGCTAACTTGCATAACAAAAGAACGCTAGCTTAAATGCTATATAATGCTAATGTTCACGACAATTGGGTAACGTGCATAGCAAAAGTCCTCTAGCTTAAATGTAATACAATGCTAATATTTACAACAACTGACTAACTTGCATAGCAAAAGTCCACTAGCTTAAATGCTATACAATGCTAATATTTACAACAACTGACTAGCTTGCATAGCAAAAGTCCACTAGCTTCAATGCCATATAATGCTAATATTTACAACAATTGGCTAACTTGCGTAGCAAAAGTCCGCTGGCTTAAATGCTGTATAATAGGGTGACCAAACGTCCTCTTTTGCCCGGACAAGTCCTACTTTCACGTAGTATCCTCGTGGTCCAGGCGGGTTTTATAAATTCATAAAAATGTCCGTTTTTTATGATTTTTCACGGGACTAATTTGAAGAGAATCCCTCCGGCCGCTGGGTGGCAGCGCCTGCCTGCGATGACATGGCTCTTAGTAGTAGGGAGGGAAGGAATAGTTCTTCTTGTTTTTGTTGGCAGTTTACCTCTATCATGAGGCATTACCGCCATCTACTGGGTTGACGATTTGGCCACAATGCCTGAAGTTTTTTACGATAAATACGTATATAATGGCAACTGTTGACTTCTGTCGGAGCTTTGACTGTAAAATCCCATTTGGTGTCGCATCGTTGCGCTGCCGATGATTGTAAACTTTTATAGCAAAGTTTGATTTTTGCCTCAGCGAGCTATCAGTAAGCTAAACCGCGCTAGGCATTATGGGAAACGTAGTTTTGAACTGCTACGTTTGGAAACATGCTGGTTGAATAGTTTGTCAGTTTATTTCGGGTTTTGCTTGTGTGCAATCTAGAACATTGAATGAGAATATCAACTGAATGGGAATAACATGTTGCTATAGTAATTTATAAAATGTTTAGTTGGCACATAGCCTACTGTGTGTATGTTTTTTGACTGGACTACATTTTCATGGGTCTGGATTTGATATATTATATGCATTAGTCATTATTTTATTTTATTATTTTTTTCAAAATGGATTTTTCCATTCGGAGTGAGGGGACAAACTTTAAATATATTAAAGTGATATAGGCATCTTTGAGTGAACTTCGAGTAAAATTCAAGTATTTTGAGGCCGGGCTGAGTGTCCTCTTTTTTTGGAAGTCAAAATATGGTCACCCTACACTAGCTTCAATGCCATATAATGCTAATATTTACAACAATTGGCTAACTTGCGTAGCTAAAGTCCGCTAGCTTAAATGCTATATAATGCTAATGTTCACGACAATTGGGTAACGTGCATAGCAAAAGTCCGCTATCTCAAATGCTACATAATGCTAATGTTTACCAGATAGTTTCTGGTGCACAATGTCAGTTTTTTACAATATTGTTCAGCCCTAATGAGAACTTGTATTTTTTGTCCTTCTTTGGTCTGGTTTTCATGACTCAGTCAAGTAGTGTTCAAAAGGCAGGTTTTAACTGGAGATGAAATGGTGTTAAAATTACAGGCTGGGTGTAGACTGCTCTTCCTTGAACACAAGCAGGGTCCTTTTTCAATTAGCACCTACACTATAAGCCACCCAAACAGGACGCTCACACTTCCCATCAGCACCGCCACAGACAGCCTCCATATGTGCATGCTAATCAGCATCCCTCCAAAGGGAATAGCAAACTCCCCCACTTAGCATTGAGTCGCAGCGGGGATCAGATGACGTCAGCGTTGACTCACTCAATTCAAAGACACATGATATCAATTAGGTTTCCTGGACCTTACTTCAAAACTCGCAATCTTCTAATTGATGGTAGATTTGCATGTAATAGAAAAGTTACCAAACCGTTTGACCCAGTGGTGGAACAAATGTGAACGGGGCACGGGTGTGACGAGTAAAAACGGGACCCCCGCGGTAAACGTCCAGTGGGTGGGGGTTCCAGGGGAAGATAAATGGTGGGCACCGGGCCCTTCAAGATGATCAGCTGATGGGGTAGTGCTAATGGAAATTTTTTTTTACAGGCAGCAACCAGTCGAACAAGGGGGCCTGGGTAAAGCATGCTGTGAAATTTAACAAGATAACCAACTAAGAACAAAAGATAATCTAGATAAATTAGAATATACAGTATTTTTTGGACTATAAACCACTACTTTTGTCTCGCCATTTCTACCCTGCGGCTTTTATAAGGAAGCAGATTTTTTTTTTTTACAAACGAGCTTCATATTTTCCTGTTGAATTTTTTTTTTATGGTTAATTAGACATATTTTAAAAGAATGGCTTTCCAAATTTTGCCATGGCATAGCTCTCAGCTGCTACACTAGCACAAATAAAGCTTGCCAGAAGCTTGTCAGACTTGCTCAAAAACTTTTATAGATGAATATGGCTCCATATGATACTATATGCTACTAAAAAAGAGCAATTTTAAATGGCTGAGCATCCACTATTTGCTAAAAGAGAACGTGATGCTAGCGTGGATTAGCCGTTTTCAACTGGCATTCGGAGGACTTTGTTGCAACAGTATGCTACAAAAAAGCCTCTATATAAGGGCTAGCGCTAGATGTTAACCATTTTTAAGAGGATTTTATCCACTTCAAGTTTAGAAGGCAAGTTAAAGTGGATTGTGTATCTTTGCAAATGTGACCTCTTTTTTAAGCACTCAGACAACACAAGTTGGCGATGCGGATGCGTATTTATTTGGTTAATAGATATATTTTTGATCAATCAAATATTTCTATGTAACATCGATCCAGAGGTGGGTAGTATTGTGTTACATTTACTCAGTTACATTTATTTGAGTAACCTTTTGAGAAAAATGTAGTTGTAAGAGTAGTTTTATTAAGCCATTTAATTTTGCTTGAGTAGATTTGTGAAGAAGGACCGCTAATTTGGGCTACAGTAGTCGTTACATTTTTTTCTCTCGTGTGATTTTGACAAAGATCAGATCACATCTGATGGGGATTTTATGCAGAAATGTGAGAAATTCCATAAGGTTCACATTAGGGTTGTTCCGATCATGTTATTTTGCTCCCGATCCTTTTAGTTTGAGTATCTGCCGATCCCGATATTTCCCGATCCGATTGCTTTTTTTTTTTTGCTCCCGATTCAATTCCAATCATTCCCGATAATTTTTCCCGATCATATACATTTTGGCAATGCACTAAGAAAAAAATGAATAAAACTCGGACGAATATATACATTCAACATACAGTAGATAAGTACTGTATTTGTTTATTATGACAATAAATCCTCAATATGGCATTTACATTATTAACATTCTTTCTGTGAGAGGGATCCACGGATAGAAAGACTTGTAATTCTTAAAGGATAAATGTGACTTTGTATATTGTGACTAAATATTGCCATCTAGTGTATTTGTTGAGCTTTCAGTAAATGATACTGCAGCCATTTAACTTCTGCCCAAATGCATGATGGGAAGTGCAACCATGACTGTGCGTCGTGGTACCAATTGATATATCTTCTCTGCGTTGGGAAATAACATAGGGCGTTAAAAAAAAGATCAACTATTACCTTTCTTCCCCACATTGCTTTCCCACGATTATTCTAATTGTTGGGAGAGGGATTGTAAGGCTATAGCCATTTAAAAAAAGGCTCCAAAGGCTGCCAAAATTCACTCTACTCATTTTTCGCTGCCTTTTAGCGCTATATACTGTATGGGCAAAATGCCGCCATTATAGATTGAACGCGACAATGCGTGAGTGGGTCGTGCAGCGCATGCGTTAATTATTTAACGAGATTAATTTTAAAAAATTAATTACCGCCGTTAACGCAATAAGTTTGATAGCCCTACTTAATGCCAAAACTACTCTGGATGAGTGTAAGACATTTTGTCTGTAACCTTAAATACAATTAGAAAGCGATTTACGGTAAATAAAATATATTTATATATTAAAAAAAGGCATGTCCGATATTTTTTTGCCGATTCCGATACTTTGAAAATGACGTGATCGGACCCGATCGATCGGCATCTTTAGTTCACATGCATTTTCATACCAACGTATTACAGAAGTTAAATTGGATAAAATAAAATAAAAAAACAAAAATTCAATACAAAGGGAAACCATTTTCAGAAGCCCAATTTCAACTTAGTTTCTGTGGACAGTGGAAATAGTTTGGAATTAAACATTATAATGTTGTACATTTTTGTTAGCTGCTAACTAGGCTGTCAATAATTTTTTACATTTTTTTATGAATAATATCCATTTTGATGTTTTTAGTTAATCTTAATAATAAAAGAATTTCAACGTTTACATTTTTTCCCCATAATAATCAAACTTGATTGCAAACTTAAATGGTGATAAACATTGGTTTACAACAAAGCCTACGTATTTTTGATTTAATCAAATATAGACAGTAATTTTAAAGCAAACCTCTCTGTTTTCTAACACATTGTTTCAACAATACTAATGGCCTGAACTAATACCATTAGAAATTTACATTAAGCTATGATGTGACATGAAGTGCAAGAGAGCCACCTTGTGGAAAACATCTCTTGCAAAACTTGGTAGTACTGCATTCACCAAAATTTCCAGGCCGTATAAACTTTTCTTCAATATAACAAATACATCAATCTTGAAAAAGCCAACCGCTAGTCTGGTTCCCAGACAAAATGAAGTTAAAATATAGAGCAGCGGTATGGACTCACCCTCAGGACCCTGTTGGCAGTAATAACAGGGGGCTCGTCGTTGACAGCTGTAACTTGAATGAACACTGTGCGAGCATCACTTTGTTTCCTCAGGCCTGTGTCATTAGCAACCACTGTAAAGTTGTCTTCTAAGGTTTCGCTGCTGTCATGGACGTAGTAGATGAATTCGTGCTCCACCTGGTTAAAGTTAAGCAAATGATTAGAAACAACTGTTGTTTGTTTCTGTCAACGATAACCAAAATGTTTCGCCGATAACGAGCTAAAAACCTGTCTTGGGAGAGGGAAAAAAAAAAAAGACGAGACGAGACCAAAATGCGTCACAGTTTCCATCATATGGGTGATTCTCATGAAGCTAAGCTAAATTATTTCTTTGAAGGTTTTAGGGATAAAGTCATGGAAACCTGAAATAGTTCTTTTTGACTTGAAAGACGGTCTATTATGTGGCTCAAAGTAGTATTTTGTAGTGCTGCAACGATTAATCGATTAACTCGAGTAATTTGATTAGAAAAAATATTCAAATTAAATTTCGCTGCTTCAAGTATTCGTTTAATTAAAGTGCTGTCGTAATAGTTTGTTTTGAAAATGTTTGCATTTAGTTTTATTGATTTGGGTGGATACACTGCCCTCTAGTGGCAACAGTGAGTATAGGATAACTCATTTTACATGTCTGAATCCACCTGCTCCCTATTAAGATCAACATAAGCTAAGTTTTTGTTTGCGCTAATGTTTTTAATGCATGTGTAAGTATAGGTAGATTTAGCCGTTTTTTTGTGGTTATACGTGTTCGAAACATTTCTTAGGAGCATTGTTAAAAAAAAAAAAGTTAGCACTTTAGAGCATTTAAGCTAGAGGACTTTTGCTATGTAAGTTTGCCAATTGTTCTTTTGTTGTACTTAGATCCTCATTTATTAATTTTTCTATACAGTTTGAGGCTCAGCCCAGGTATTTTAATTTTTTATGTTCCTTATCCGATTACTCGATTATTCGAACTAGTTCATCGATTAATCGACTACTAAAATAATCGATAACTGCAGCCCTAGTACTTTGTATGTTTAACAAATTTTACAGTTTTAAATGCATGACTTTGAGTCATCACCTTATCATGGTGAAGGGGTTTGCGTTCCCAATGATCCTAGGAGCTATGTTGTCTGGGGCTTTAAGCCCCTGGCAGGGTCACCCATGGCAAACAGGTCCTAGGTGAGGGGCCAGACAAAGCATGACTCAACATGACCCTTTATGATGAATAAAATAAATGGACTCAGGTTTCCCTTGCCCGGACGCGGGTTACCGGGGGGGCCACCCTCTAGAGCCAGGCCTGGAGGTGGGGATCGAAGGCAAGCGTCTGGTGGCCGGGCCTGTCCCCGTGGGGCCCAGCCGGGCACAGCCCGAAAAGGCAATGTGGGTTCTCCTTCCCATGGGCTCACCACCTGTGGGATGGGCCAAAGGGGTCGGATGCGTAGGGAGTTGGGCGGCAGCCAAAGGTCTGACCCCTAGCTGCAGAAGTTAACTCTTGGGACATGGAATGTCACCTCTCTGGCGGGGAAGGAGCCCAAGCTGGTGTGTGAGGCAGTGACGTTCCAACTAGATATAGTCGGACTCTCCTGCACACAGAATTTGGGTTCTTGTACCAATCCTCTCGAGAGGTGTTGAACTCTCTTCCACGAACAGGTGTGGGCATACTTAATGCCCCCGGCTTGGCCCCTGTACGTCGGGCTTTACCCTGGTAGAAGAGAGGGTAGCCTCACTCCACCTTCTGGTGGGGGGACGGGTTCTGAAGGTTGTTTGTGCTTATGCACCGAACAGCAGCTCAGAGTACCCACCCTGTTTGGAGTCCTTGAAGGGTGTGCTGGAGAGAGGACTCCCTCGTTCTCCTGTGGGACAACCAAGACCTGGAGGGGCGTGATCGGGAGGAACGCCCCCCCCCGATCAGAACCCGAGCAGTGTTCTGTTATTGGACTTCTGTCCTTGTCACGTTTGTCTATAACGAACACCATGTTCAAACATAGGGGTGTCCATATGTGCACTTGGCACCAGGACACCCTGGGCCGCAATTCGATGATGGACTTTGTAATTGTGTCATCGGACTTGCAGCTGCATGCTTTGGACACTCGGGTGAAGAGAGGGGCGGAGCTGTCAACTGATCACCACCTGGTGGTGTGTTGGCCCTGACGGCGGGGGAAGATGCTGGTCCAAACGTATTGTGAGGGTCTGCTGGGAACGTCTGGCAGAATCCCCTGTCAGAAAGAGCTTCAACACCCACCTCCGGCAGAACTTCTCCCTTGTCCCGGGGGAGGTGGGGGACATTGAGTCCGAGTAGGTCGTGTTCCGCACCTTCATTGTTGAGGCTGCCGATCGGAGCTGTGGCCGTTAGGTGGTTGGTGCCTGTCGTGGCGGCAATCCCCAAACCCGCTGATGGATACCAGCGGTAAGGGATGCCGTCAAGCTGATGGAGGCCTACCGGGCGTTTTTGGTCTGTGGGACTCCGGAGGCAGCTGACAGGTACCGGCTGGCCAAGCGGACTGCAGCTTCGACGGTCGCCGAGGCAAAAAATTGGACATGGGAGGAGTTTGGCGAGGCCATGGAAAATGACTTCCAGACGGCTTCGATGAAATTGTGGTCCATCATCCGTTGTCTGTTATATATATGTTATACTTTCAAGAATCTAGACAACTTTAAGGTGAAGAAGGTCGATTCATAATGATTAATCGGTTATCAAAATAGTTGTCCATTAATTTGCTAATGCATTAGTTGTCGATTAATTGTTGCACCTCTACAACATTGCTTTAGCCTTTACTGGTTTGTGCCGAGTGACCATCACGGACTAAATGTAACTCATAACGTTAGCATAACATTCCCGTTAGTGTTAGCCTTGACTTTAGTGCAGGGAGTGTACTCTTAAACTCTTATTGTGTTGTTTTCGCTTTGTTGGCGTCGGCTATGGCTTACAGTCATCATGCTCTGTGCTTCCCATTTCAAAACCATTGGAAAACCCTCACCAAAGGCGCGTTGTCCTTGTAGATGCTACAATATGTGCTCACCTCTTAATCTTCATTCTAGATTGTTGAAAACCCAAATTTTTTTTCTATTTACTATTGAATGAAAACCTTTAAATTTTTACAGATGAAAACATTTTGAGAATCGTCGACGGAAACTAGATGAAAACACACTTTGACATGACTAAAATATGACTTTTAAGTATTTCATCCAAAAGACTTAAAAGTGCTGCCAAAAACAACACTTGAATAAATCTTCGGATAAGAAATAAAACAATAAAATGATGTTCAAAGAGTCAATCGGAGTTCAGTAAACTGCTTATACAGTGGAACCGCTCAAGTCAAAAGACAATGTATCAAACTCCAATTTGTCCTTGGAGTATCATACCTGCCTCCTGGTGAAGGACGTCAAGGGCACTCCGGGGTGTCGGGAGTGCTCGATGTGCCCGTGATTTGGGGGCTCAGTCACATTAAAAAGGAAGTTGATTCCAGTAAAATGTCGGTTTTTGACTTCAAGTATTTCCATCGTCAGGGCCTTGTAGCCGCCCTCATCCACTGTGAAATTGGACACCTGAAGTGGGATGAGGCGAGGTACGATATCAATCAATATGCTAATGTCGCCGACGTCGGTGACTCCATTGGTGGCTTCCAGAATGAAGGTGTCGTTAACTTTGTCGGGTTCCACCTGCACGTACTGGATGTTTCCGCTGTTAACATCCTTTTGTGTAAACGTCTTGACAGGAGACTCCTCGCTTCCGACGTAACGCTCGTCCGGTTCCACAAAATGTCTTAGAAAGCCGTGATAGGGGCCGGCCTTGACTGTGAACACAATCTCAGATGGCACGTTGTCTTCATGAGTCACCTGCGTGTCAGTTGGACAACATTAGTCAGTGTTAAGATTTTGAACTATCACGACAAGATAAGAAAAAACTAGAGTTGTCCGGTAATATGGGCCAACAAAAGCATGTAATATTACAAAATAGTATGTGTGCTGGGCAGGGGTCGCGTTAACCGAATATTTTCGTCGTTGACCGTTTTTTTAAAACGGTGACGGAAAAAACTGAAGTCCATCCGTCATTTTGACAGGTTGCAATTCACACCCCAGACCACAGGATAGCGAGTGAGCATATTGTAGCGTCGCCGGGGCTGTCATCAATGGGTTAATTTATGCACCAACGCGGGGCTGTCATTGGTGTGCTGGTGCACCAGCGTGACGCTCCGATTGGTGGACTAGATTGTGTCAGTGTATATAGTTGTTGTTGTTTTTGCATTGGTGAGGTGGCGGGAAGTTAATAAAGGAAAAGAGGAAAAAGGCTCGTGTGTTGTTTTCGCGGCCAAACTTCCGCTTAGCAAACGCTACAATATTAATAAGCTATTGTCTCTCTTGATGCATGAGGTCGCTGGCCTTACTCGGAAAAATGTCCGAACTAGCATTCAGGTGTAGCAAACACGGAAACGTTAGGAAGCTTTGGAGAGCATTGTCTAAGGCTACGTTCATTCTACAGGTTTAATGCACGAATCCAATTTTTTCGTGTTTTTCCGACTCGAGTCAGGCATTAACTTGACGGTCTGAACGGGACAAGTCGCATAGAAGTGGACCATTTCAAATCCGATCTGGGTCATTTTTTTATGTGGTTCAAATCCGATCTGGGCCACATTTTTCCAGACTGTGGCGGCGGTCTGTACCGTCCAGTGTCCCAAATCCGATTTCAGTTGTGCGTTATTAGCGCCTAGCTTGCAGTGAACACGGCTTTTGGGGAAGGGCCGGGCTTGACAACAGTCATAAAAAGATAAAAATGGGTTGAGGATAAGCATGAGAATGATCGGTTTTCTCTCTGCTCTATGTGAGCTATATTTCAACATTTCCTACACGGCCGAGAGTCGGGAGAGGGGTCTGGCTGCAGCCCGTCTTGGAGAGTCAGGTATGTGTGTGTCTGCCCGTATGTGTGTGTGTGTGTGACATGCACGGACAGTGCGTGCATGCGATCGATCCATATAAACTGTGAATATAAGCCTAAACGGGGATTATTTATGTCTGTTATTTGTGTCCCTTTGAAAAGCAAAATATGATAGCCTTGGAATGACGGATGACTTGTCATTTGTTTTGATGCTTCTGCGCACCGACGCGTGTCGGACTGCGAATTAGAGCGCATGCGTAATACTTGAATGGTCTCAATGGACAAAGGCAGTCTGAACGGGCACGCCAAAAAAACGGACATGACCAAAAAATCGGATTTGTGCATTAAGACCTGTAGTATGAACATAGCCTAATTAAATGAGCAGGGACAAACGGCTTGGAGTCAGAAGTACGTGCGCTATTCTAAAACCTGAACGCACCCCGAGTCTTGGATGACAAATCAACAGAGCAGAGAGTAGACACCACATGGCTGGTAGTTTCTTCAATTTATTCAGAGTTGAGTAAGTAACGCACCACTTTTGACCAACACTGCTATTGAATATGTCATTATTATCATTTTAAAAGTTTAAGTGACGGGTTAAAATAGACTATGACCGGATTTTTATGACCCTGTCAGTCAAAATGACAGACAACGAAAAAGTCTAGCGCAACCTCTGGTGCTGGGTTTATAAGGTAATGTATAACCCTGAAGCCTTTGTGCATGGGCTGGTCACAGTTTAGCTCAGCAGCTGTGTTTAGGGTGACCTCTAGATATCTCCAAAGTAAGATTCCTCTGATTTTTTAACTGAGGGAAAGAGCCAAATCACTAATGGTGCACAAATAAAATGAACAATAAATGAAAAATAATGAATATTAAACTCATCACATATAATTACTGCAGCACCAGAAATAGTCACAAAAAAATGTAATAAAATCCATAAATATATAAAGTAGTCCGAGCAAAACGTGATGCTTAGAACTGTCAAAATAAACGATTACTGGAGGAGAATAAAATTACTCGGATCACTTTTTTAACTCGAGTTGCTCGAGTATTCGTTTCAGCTCTAGTCATTACAAGAGAGACTAAGGTTCTTCACACTTTTCGGAGGTAAACTTTCAGCTACTGTAAACTTTCACTTTTAACCGAAAACTGAAAATGCAATTTTAGCTATTTCCGGCCAATGCTTTCAGTGCCAAATTTTTCGTCACATCTCTAATCATTACTAAAGCACCACAATCCAATTAGCAATAATATGTTAAGTCCATGACCGCTTATATCCGTATTGGTTTGATATCGGTATCAGATTTTTGCAGTTGGAAAACATCGGGATATCCATTATCGAACAACTCTACTCGGAATGTCTTAACACTTACTTCAAGTTTCGTCTCATCAATCTTGACTGGTTTTCCTTCTTCTACCAGGAGATTGTTGCGGTGCTGCAAAATGGGCGGCCTCTGATGACTCTCCAGGTAAACCTTCACATTGATCCTCGCCACAAGGTTGATATCTTTAGCCGTTACCGTCAAGTCGAAATGGTCCGACAGCTGTTTACTGTCATCGTGTCGATACGAGATGAATCCGTTCTTGAGATCAGATAGCGTGAAAGACTCCACCGCTATTTCGTCCCGGTAAAGTCTCCCGTGCTTAGGCGTGTCGTTCAACTTAATAGCGACTTCTTCGTCACTTCGAACGTCCAGATTAGACGTGACGGTAAAATTGCTCGCGGAAATGGAAACAGACTGTCCTTTCTGCACCATTAAACCAGTATTGTTGGCAACTTTCAAGAAAGGTTCCTGGGCGTTGATATCAAGAAGACTCGAAACAAAGTTTTTGCCATCGGACACAAAAAGCACAAACCTGCCAACGCTTGCGCCTCTGTGAATAAACAACACTTTCTTGTCCTCTAAATCCTTTTGGCGGAACTCAAACAGACGATGACTGGTGTCGTTTGCTAGGACTAAATCTCCCAAAGGGATTCCGCGACGGATGTAGATCAACTGGCCGTCGTCGAAATCAGAATCCGGGTCGTGGTAAAGCAAATCGTCCACGGTGAGCAATCTCTGTCCCTCTCTTACGACGTGGAAAACTTTATCAATGACCCGTACCGGTTTCTGATCATTGACGAGTTGAATAGATATGTTAAAGGTTCCTTCCTTGGAGCCAATTTCGTCCTCTGCGACGAAAGATTTGAAGCCTCTAGTGGTCGAGGCGATGAAAGTAAATTCATCTTGAATGGTTTCACTATCGTCGTGGACGTACAGAATCCGGTCTTCTAGGAGATCTTGATTGCTGAAGGTTAAGATGTTGTCATAGCTGGAGTTTGAATTTGACTGAGTAATGCGAGCGAGTTTTCCATGTTTAGGACTGCTTATCACAGTGTAGTACATATCTTGAGTGAGCAAGGTTTCTGCGAACAGCTCATTTTTGGTGATCAGCTTACTCTCCCCCTCTTGTAGAAGCAGTCCGGCAAGCCTGATGAAAACATTGTTGACGTCGGCTTTAATCGCGAACTGGAAATCGTAGTTCTGGGACTGAGCGTGTTTGGAAAACAAGTGGAACTTGAATCTGTCGTGCGTGTCTTCGTGAGGCCGGTCGACTAGTTCATAGTGGACCTTTTGATCTGTGACGTCTCTTTGACTAAAAGTTGAGTTCTTCGCCAAAACAGTAGTGTCCAGGAGCAGTTTTCCTTTTTTTGGTGTGGTGAGAACCCGAAAATAAAGGTCTTCATCGGGGACAATCACACCTTTTGCTACAGCTAACAGATGCTCCGAGTCTAGTGTTGCTTTCCTAGCTTTATCCAAGTTTATAACGACGTTCCTCACCAAATTATACTGCACCCATTGCACGGTGATTGGGAAAAGTATTTCCGTGGTAGCCCTTGCAGCTACGTGAACTTTACATTTGAAGTGATCAGAAACATTGGATGTCTGTATCTCGTGGTATGTGCTTACATACCTCAACCGTCCTTTTTCTAGAAGCCTCTGAGAAAACGAGTCAATAGGCCTCCATTCGCCACTTGAGTGAAGTCTCTGGAGCTCTCCGTACTGCGGTTGTTCAGTGACGTCGTAACGGATGTCAATCAATTGTTTCACAGCGTTAGTTTCCACAGACAGTTGTTCGGAACCAATCACAGCCATCTCTCCTTGACTAATATTCAGACCTGTGTTGTTGGCAATTTTATACTCAAGCGCTACAGCTATTACCCTTAAAACCACAGTGTTGCTAACCTTCTCCCCGTCACTTACTCTTAGGACTATCCTTGAGTTTTTAACGCCCGTGTGAACATAATACACTCTCGATTCTTGCAGGTCTGAGTGAAAGAACGAGGTCACCGACGTTCCTGGGTTGTTCTCGAGTTCTAAATACCCCGCGTCTGCGTTCAGGTTCCCAAGCACGGTAAAAACAAGATTGCTATAGTTGCTGTCGATGTCCGTAGCCTTCAGAACATCTGTGGTGAGGCGTTTTTTGGAGTTTTCCAACAAGACAAAAAGATTTCCCTCAGGGAGACTCAACTCAGGGGCATCATTGGTTGGCGTTACTGTAATGTTGAAGCGATACAATTTCTCACCTTTGAGATACTCCGGAACTTCTTTCCGACTGCTGGAAAATATCGAAAACGTGAAGAAGTCATCCGGATCTTCGGAACCTCCGTGGATGTACATTACTCGTTCGTGCCAAAGGTCTAACATGCTGAAAGTATTCTGAGGTTGGTCCGGATCCACGTCGAGCCTGATCTGACCGCGTATTGGCTGGTCTTGAATTTGGAATACGATCTGAGACTGACGAATACCGAGCGTCTTGAAATCCAAGAGTATCTTGATGTGTTTGGCGTCAAGAGACGCTCGACCTCCTTCTTCAACCGTAAGGGGTTTTAACCTCACAAAATTGGAGCCGTACCTTCTGTCCAAACCCCTCGCAAGCGTTGACATGTGCAGAGACGGTGTTGGAGTTACCAAGAAAAACAGGGATTCCAGGGCATTTGTTGGACTCGCGGTGGTCAATAACGCTGGTTCTTTCTCAGGTTCGCAGCCAACTGAGATATCCTTTGTGACGATTGCATTGACGAGCCCCACCTTCACTCCGTTCGCTTGGATGTTCTTCATACATCCTTTGAAAGAGCCTCCACGCATTCGTTTTCCTGACAAAGACACCAACCCGACCTTTCGGACTTCTGATCTGGTGCTGTCATCGATGCCTCCTATAAAAGCGTAGCCTTTAAACTGCAGTCCCTTTGATCGAGAGCCGACGCTGCTTTTCACATTTTCTCCATCGACCGTTAGCTCGAGCGTTTTGGAATTCAAGCGCATCTTGATAGCGTGCCATTTCCGGTCATTGATAAACGTAAGTGAACGAAGCTCGATTTTGCTCCCGCCTCTTCCGACGATAGCCACCAGCGAGCCGTCTTTAATCTCCAATGCCGCAAAGTCGCCCTCTTTGGCAGAGTAATAGAGGACTATACCCTCGCTGGCTGAGGTATGTACAGCACATTCGAACACAGTTTCTTGCTGACCATTTAAAAGAGGAAGAGAAATGTAGGCTCTGGAGCTAAAGAAGCTAACGGGGTCCGCTTCGGTGGCAAAAAACTGGGGACTACAACCTAGCGATACTTCATGAACAGTCTTGAATCCTGTGTAAGGCCTCAAGGATGACAGCAAGTCGTGTTCATTGAAGATGACGTCCTCCATGCAGCCTCGAAAGCTTGTCTGGTCTCTAGGGAGGTAAAGTCTGTCAAGGCCACCCGAACCTCCCACGTAGATACCATCTAAGATGTTGAGAACATGATGAGAGCCCGGGATCTTTGCGCTTGTGTGGGAGTTTTTGTCCACTGTCAGATTGACGTTGCGCTTAAAATGGATGATGTCCACCGAATGCCAGGCGAGGTCGTTGAGTTGCGTGGCTCTGTCAGACTGCAATACTTGCTCCCCGGATCCAAAGTCCAGTTTCAGCTGGGAAAAGAAAGACAAAACATGTTACAAGTATAGCCCAGAGAAAAATATGGAACTGTTATACCCAATAACAACACTACAGGGAATGAGCAACATTTGAAATCATCGCGGCTGAAGTCAGCGCACGCGCACTTCCTTTTAAAACAGAGGTCGGGAGCCTATGGTTCGTGAGCCAGATATGGCTCTTTTGACGGCTGCATCTGGCTCGCAGACAAACCTTCAATTATTAAAAAAAAAACAAAAACAAAAAAAAGTTTCGTCGTGTAATGGTGTAGTAGTGTAATAACCTTGAGCAAAAATACCGCGGTTTCACGGTATCACGGTATTGCAATTATAGTTCCAAAATGTGTTATTTTGAGATGTATGGGTTAAAAAAAACTTTTGATTTTTGATTTTTTTTTAATTTTCAGAACATATTTGCAAATTGGTCAATGAATATAATGTTAAAATCGATAAATTAATTAACAAAAAATAACAAATATTTTAAATAAAATTAAAATAAATAGCACTTGTAGACTACCCACAGCTCAGGTTGCTCAAGATTAGAGCAAGAACAAAAATAATTGCTATAAAAAAGTAAAAACATTTCTAAATAAAATTAAAAAATATACACTGCACAATTTTATTGTTTTTTTAGGGGGGGGGCTCAAGTTTCACCATTTTTAGCCATTGTGTCAACTCTAGTCTACATGTCATGCCTTTTTGTTAAAAACACATAAAGAATTCATAAGTTATTAAATTAGTTAAAAATGTATAAGTTAGTCAAAATGTAAATATTGTTGTGTAAAGGTTTCATCTTAAAAAAACATTCGGAGTGAGAACTCTCCTTGTCCAGCGGACGTGGATTTGTGCTTGGGGTCATCTTTGGCGCTATTCTTTTCCCCTTCGTTCAAGCTCGTTTCTCAGCGGCTATAACCTCGACGAAGTTGCTCTCCCAGCTAAGACTTGGCTAACATTCGTCTTTGTAAGATTTTGGTTAGTTTCTATTTTGAATTTGAAAGGAAAATGTGTTTTATTTTTAGCTAACTTTTTCATGGAGTTCATGAATATAACTTCCTCACAATCTGTTGTTTGTGCTAATGAAGCTATTCACACGTGTTAAAAATACTAAATGTATACATTTTGTATGTTTAAGTTACCATGATATGAGACCTTCATAAATTCAAGAAAAGTACGCCTTTTGTTTGGAGTGTTTCTTTTTTGGTTCGCTCGATGTCTAGCAGAATAGCGTTACTGACACACACACACACAACAACAACCGGAGGAGAGGGAGGAGTGAGCGCTCATGCTCCAAGACACTTCTGGCTGCATTTTTGGGACATGTAAAATAGCGAATACTGTGCTGCGGTATGACGGAAAATTTTAGTGGTTTTGAAACCGTGGCGTTTTTATACCACGGTAAACCTTGAATCCGGTAACCGACACATGTCTAATGTGAACCTGGCGAGCTGGCACTCACCCTACCCACCGACGTCACAAAATCACGTGCTCGCTGTATGGTTCCGCCCACTTGTCCGTCATTTTGTGTCTGTATTATCAATGGTCTCAATTGATCGAGCAATTTATAATGCATTTCATGGTAGACCCGGTGCTTTCGGATGCCGTAAACTCACTTGATGCGTTGCATAAAAGGCGTTATGTGGAAAAGCTTCAGTTTATCCATTCGCCAGATCCATATTTGATGCCTAAATCGATGTTTTTCCACCCGCTGTCTCCGCCGTATTTGCCTGACATCTGCTAGCTACCCTGAACTGTAAAACTATCTTGTCCACACAAAATCAGCCTATTCTCACGAAAGTTTGAAAAACTTTAAGAGCTTGGAGGCTTATAAATACTTCGTTGCCGGTTGGGTGAAACAGGTCCTCGTCCACGAAAATTCGGCAGGAATCTATCTTGTGCTTGGAAAGGTGAGTTACGAAATTTTCAATTCAAAATCTTTTGCTATTGCTAACATCCACTGTCAAGTCTAATGTATTTCATGTCGTTTGTCAATGGAGTTAGGGCTTTTAATGTTTATATGGTTTAGCGATAGCACTCTCACTACATACATACGTGTATGTTGTCGGCGATTAGCCTAGCAATGATCTTAATTGTGGTTGTCAGCCCAAAAACCTCTAAATATATATTAAATGCATCTTACCAGATATAAAATGACTACTACATAATCTGTGGTAATCGTTTGGAGCCCAGTTTTCTTGTCGAATTGCAGCAGCCCATCTCGCTCTCTTCTCTCCGGGTCTCTCGGAATCCGGTAGAACTTCAAGTCTCTCCGTTTTCTCCGTCTATCTTCTCTGTTATTGCAACCAACCGCCACACACGCCTTTACCATTTTGATTATTAATGCTAACGAGCAGAAAAACACGTCGTAAATAGGAGGAATGTACGTAGCCGTAACAGGGAAACATGATGTGTTGACGGACAATTGGGCGGCACCAGTCAGGAGGAAGGAGTTGTGACGTCATGTGGGTAGGGTCTATTGGGTTTGGACTGTCAGATTGATGATCCCCGCCGCATCTGGCGCACTGACGTTCAGTGAGCGTGATTGCTGTGTGGATCTGGCGAGCTGAGGCCGGATCAGGTGCATAGTCACCTGCTATTGGTCATGGTGCTATGGGTCATCGATGATCTTCGTGTGTGCTTATGTTGTTTTTTTATTGGCATGCGTAGTCAGTCCAATTGACTCGCGCTAGCTTAGCCACTCCAGAGCCCTGAAACTAACAATCAACGGACAAACTACATGGAATTTGTTGAAGTCCAACGAATAATTAAACCCTCGTTAACTCAAAGTTTAAGCCTGATGTCAAAAGTTCTGAACTTCCCCTTTAAGTCTAACCTAGAACACAGCTCCTATTTTATACATAAAGAAGGGTATAGATGGGAGCTACAAAAGTGACACATTCCATGTCACCTGTTGGGGGAATTTGAGATTCTAAGCCGGAAGAGCGCGATTATCTCTTTGCCTTGAGCCATACCCTGAGAGCATCGTGTCACCTTCTCCAACTAATTCTGATGACAAGCTTGTCAAGGCTTGCAGCGGAGTCCCTGCTAATCGCGCGCAGGCTTCCAAAGAGATGCTCAAGCCTGACTCACAATTGTTCACTTGTGCCAGTGAACACAACAATTATTTGGTGTCCTGAGCCTGCTGAAGGAAGAGCGGCTGAGCGGGCACTACTCATGCTCACTCAAGTACGGCAATAAACAGTGTGATTCACTTTGTGCTCTTTCGCAGTCGCTTGGTCAAAACAATCACTTGATTTTGACAGGAAATGCTAAAATGCATTCCTCGGGAATTTTCCTTCGCGTTTCCTTCTGCTCGTCATACTTTTTCACTCTGTATTCAGATTTCATTTTGCAGCGGTCATTTTATTCTGTTATGAATCTTTCCTTCAATGCACACAGGGCTAAAAATACTTCATCCTAGTATGGCAGACATTACATCTTTTACATTTTATTTTGGAATTTGCTTCTGTTCAAAGGCCATTGAGGTAGTACTAATCGAACTATGCCTAACTTTTCAGTGAGAAATACAATGGTATGAAAAAGTATTTGAACCTGCATAAAATCAGCATCAAATGTGAGCTGACCTTTTGTCAAAATCACACAGATGAAAAAACAGTGTCTGCTTTAACTAAAACCACCCAAACATTGATAGGTTTTTTATATTTTAATAGGAATAGTATGCAAACAATGAAAGAAGGAGGAAAAATAAGTGAACCATCACATTTAATATTTTGTGCCCCACCCCTTTGGCAGCAATAAATTCAACCAGACGCTTCCTGTAGCTGCAGATCAGTCTTGGCACATCAATCAGGACTAATCTTGGCCCATTCTTCTCTATAAAACTGTTGTAGTTCAGTCAGATTCCTGGGATGTCTGGCATGAATCGCTGTCTTTAGGTCATGCCACAGCATCTCAATGGGGTTCAAGTCTGGACTTTGACTTGGCCACTACAGAACTGTATTTTGTTCTTCTGAAGTTGATTTACTTCTCTGTTTTGGATCATTGTCTTGTTGCAGCACCCATCCTCTTTTTAGCTTCAACTGTCTGACAGACGGCCTGAGCTTTTCCGGCAAAACATCCTTTTGAATTCATTCGTCCATTAATGATTGCAAATTGTCCAGGTCCTGAGGTAGCAAAACAGCCCCAAATCATGATGCTCCCTCCACCATGCGTCACAGCGGGGATGAGGTGTTGATGTTGGTGAGCTGTTCCATTTGTCCTCCACACATAACGCTGTGTGTCACTCCCAAACACTTCCACTTTGGTTTCATCAGTCCACAAAATATTGAGCCAAAACTTCTGTACGGTGTCCAAGTGCCTTTTTGCGAACATTAAACGAGCAATAATGTTTTTTTAGACAGACGTGGCTTCCTCCTTGGAGTCCTCGCATCAACACCATTCTTGGCCATAGTATTACATATAGTTGATGTGTGCACAGTAAGCCTGAACGATATATCGTTTAAACATCGCCATCGCGATGTGTGCGTGCGCGATAGTCCCATTGCAAGGACGTGCGCTAGTTTTTATTTTTTTTAATCCACATACGCCCTGCTTTCTGCTCTGGCAGAGCCTCATACCCTACCTCTCCCAGCTCTTTGAACCTCACAGTCACTGCAGCACTTGCTTATTAAAGTTAACGACGCTGGTATCTTTGATCTTGCCAACGAAGCGGACATCACAGCGCAGCAGCTGTCAATCATTGTTTAACTTGTTAAACAGTTTCTGCAAGGAAGCCGCTTTGGAATGAATGTGTGGAGACGTTTGAGACATATAAATTAAATGCCAGAAGTGATCATGCGGAGTTTGTAATTTCTACATGTCCACCAAGAGTCACAGCTAAGGTAGATGAACAGAAGTATTTAATAAAGCCAAGCATTTTTCAACTACAGTACTTTATTCTTGTTCAAAAATGATTTGGTTGGACAGGTATGTTTTTAAACTGATCATAATTATTACATTTGAAGTGCTTAAAACCATTTATTAATATATATATATATATATATATATATACATTATATATATAAAATATATAATATATATACATAAATTTTTTTAAAAATCATACTTTGGGGAAAAAGTGAGAGAAAAACATGCCTTATATGTATCTCTTTCCAATGCTAAATCTGCTTAAATACATTGAGCACACACACAAAAAAAATACAAATTTGGGGGGGCGGGGTGCCCAACTTCGCGGTTTTTCACTTATCGCGGCGGGTTCTGGTCCCCATTAACCGTGAAAAACGATGGATCACTGTACACTGGTCATTGTGAGTCATCCAAAGTCTTTCCAAACAGCTATTCAAGTCATCTAGTGAAAATTCCTTTAAAAAAAAAAAAAACAATATATATTAATATCGCAATATAATATCGCAAACCCCAAAAAAATCGCAGCAGTAGTTTTTTCCAATATCGTTCAGGCCTAGTGCACAGAGATATTGGACTGTGCCAGTGATTTCTGTAAGTCTTAAGCAGACACTCTAGGGTTCTTTTTTTTACCTCTCTGAATATTCCGCTCTGAACTCTTGGCGTCATTTTTGGTGCATGTCCACTCCTTGGGAGAGAAGCAACAGTGCCAAACTCTCTCCATTTGTAGACAACTCCTCTGACTGTCGTTTGATGAACATCCAGACTTTTAGAGATGGTTTTGTATCCTTTCCCACATTTATACAAATCAACAATCCTTGATCACAGGTTTTCAGACAGCTCTTTTGACCGAGCCATGATGCACATCAGACAATGCTTACCAGGTGTGTGTTTTATAGTGGGCAGGGCAGCTTTAAACCACTCATCAGTGATTGGACACACACCCGACTTAAATTGTTTGGTAAAAATTGGTTTCTATCGCTCTTTAAGTCTCCTTACGTCGAGGGTTCACTTACCGTATTGGCCTGAATATAAGACGGCTCTGATTATAAGACGACCCCCTCTTTTTCAAGACTCAAGTTTGAGAAAAGACTTTTTGAACACCAAATTAATTTTTATACAGAAAATAATTACAGTATATCTGAAACAAATGATTATAACAATATATTTGAAAGAAAAAGCATGTCATTTTGCCTTATTCAAATCTTAATATCTGAACATTTAAATATGTAAACTAAAGTGCAATCACATTCGTAAATGAATGGCTTCTGGTTTTTGAAATGTAAATAAACCAATCTATTGTGATCAAACAACAAAATTGCAATAACTGCATTCACCATCAAAGTGAAGTCTAACTGTAACTGTAGTCTTGAAACTAATCTGAATAAGGAAAAACATTGCAATAAAATAATGCAAACTGGTTAAATTTGAGATTAGCTGAGATCTGTCATGACAGAACATCGCTTCAATGATATCTGACGCCATCTAGCGTCGTGAATGGGTATAATGTCTAGACAGCGAATATAAGACGACCCCCACTTTTTCGGTCTTATTTCAATGCAAAAAACACCGTCTTATATTCGGGCCAATACGGTAATTATTTTCCCCCCTTCTGTCATTGTTTGCATGCTATTCTCATTAAAATATGAAAACCTATAAATGTTTGGATGGTTTTAGTTAAAGCAGACACTGTTTTTACACCTGTGTGATTTTGACAAAGATCATATCACATTTGATGGTGATTTTATGCAGAAATGTGAGAAATTCCAAAAGGTTCAGATACTTTTCTTACTACTGTACGCATTTAAAATCAATCAATTCAGTCAAATAAGTGACTGACGCCAGTGGATGTTACTACTTAGCACAGAGCCAGCGCTAAGCTAGTTAGCGATGATGCTAATCAGTAGAGGTGAGAATCTTGGGGCACCTAACGATTACGATTCAGAGGCTACGATTCGATTATAAATCGATTATTGATGCACCCCCCGCCGCCCCAACCCCCCCCGGCTTTTAACGTTTCGTACATTAGTTCTAACATTGTTCAAAAAAATCCTCTCAGGCTAAACCAAACAACTATTTCAGTATCAAGTTAACAGTTAACAGTAAATAAAATACACAAGTCCCCATGCTGTATCAGCAGCTTTAAACTACATTCAAATAATTTAATGTTGTGAATCAACCGTTAAAGTTGTTCAAATTGCTCCCGTTATTCCATAATTTCCCTTCTGTCTTCTTGCGAAATGTGAAAGTTTTAAAACTGTTTCATCATTTAAAGATAGATTCAAGTCAAGATTTTGCCGATTTAGGAGTATTTTACATAAAAAGTTAATTAGGTTCGCTACAACAGAGTGTTCTAGAGAAGTCTACTGCTTTAAGATGGCGGCTGCTTCCTCACGCCGGCAAGTCTGTCATTTCGCATGTAGTTCTCTATACATGATGTAACGCTGCCGTCGTCTGTCATTTTGCATCTAGTTCTACATATATGCGATATCTACCGTAGCATTACATGGCTGTATGTTTGTAGCAACTAGCAACTGGGCGTTGTTTGTAGCGGCTGTCGGCCGCAGTCAGGTATTATCGTTTTTTTTAATCTAGCGGCTTGAGTTGAACATGATATCTACTCTCGGTCCGTTCCTCATTGTGTCCTGAAGAACGTGATGACTGTGTTTTAGTTCCGCTTTACCTGGCATATTTCAATAATCGGAATTTGGATGTTTGTGAATCGTTCTCGGATCTTCCACGGCCGAATCACGAATAATCTAAGAATCGGAAATTTTGCACGCCTCTACTAATCAATGTCTAAAGTGTCCATTTGTATAGTGGGGGGGGGGGGGGGGGGGGTATTCTTGCTGCAACAAGACAATGATCCAAAACACAGAAGTAATCAACTTCTGAATGGTTTCAGAAGAACAAAGTACACGTTCTGGAGTGGCCAAGTCAAAGTCCAGACTTGAACCCCATAAAGATGCAGTGGCATGACCTAAAGACAGCGATTCATGCCAGACATCCCAGGAATTTGACTGAACTACAGTAGTTTTGTAGAGAACATTAGTCCTGATCGATGTGCCAGGCTGATCTGCAGTTACAGGAAGCGTCTGGTTGAAGTTATTGCTGCCAAAGGGGCCACCACAAAATATTAAATGTTATGGTTCACATACTTATTTTCCCCCTTCTGTCATTGTTTGCATACTATCCTCATTAAAATATGAAAACCTATAAATGTTTGGGTGGTTTTAGTACAGGCAAACACTGTATTATCATCTGTGTGATTTTGACAAAGATCAGTTCAAATTTGATGGGATTTTATATAGAAATGTGAGAAAGGTTCAGATACACATAAGTACAGTAGTATGAAAAGTATGTAAATAAAGTGTACAGAAATGTTTTTAGAACTCTTATATTCTTATAAAAATACACTTATGCAGTGCCCTCCATAATTATTGGCACCACTGAAAAAGATGTGTTTTTAAGCTTCTAATATTTTTTTAAAATTCAAATAATATGGGACCTTAATGGGAAAAAAAGAGAAAAATCCAACCTTCAATACAAGTGCATTCATTCAGTGGGGAAAAAATCCCACATAAAGAAAAAAATTATTTGACATCAAATAATGTGTGTCACAATTATTAGCACCCATGGTGTTAATACTTTGTACAACCCCCTTTTGCCAACAAAACAAGGTCTGGGGACTGAGATGGCCATGGGAGGAGCTTGATTTTGTTTCTGGTGAACCATTTCTGTGTAGATTTGGCCACATGTTTAGGGTCATTGCCTTGCTGAAAGACCCTGTGACGACCCATCTTCAGCTTTCGAGCAGAGGGCAACAGATTTTGATTTAAAATGTCAATGTCTCAGAGTGTTTGTTGCCAAAAAGCTCAATCTTGGTCTCACACAAAAATACACACGGTCCCAGGCTTCAACTGGGACCGTGTGCTTTGGTCAGATGAGACCAAGATTGAGCTTTTTGGCAACAAACACTCTAAGTGGGTCTGGCGTGCCACGAAAGATGCGCATGCTGAAAAGCACCTCATACCCACTGTGAAGTATGGGGGTGGGTGAGTGATGCTGTGGGGCTGTTTCGCTTCCAAAGGCCCTGGGAACCTTGTTAGGGTGCATGGCATGCTTTGAAATACCAGGACATTTTAAATGTCTTTTTTCGAACAGATAATGCGACTAGCACCTTAGACCAAACTACGACCCGCGGGCCGCATACAGCCCGCCTCCACATTTGGTCCGGCCCCCTAAACAAACAAAAAAATTAATTATTTATTTTTTTCAATAGTGTTATTTATTTCCTGGCTTTTTTTTCTGTGAAGAACCCAGAGAGGGTTATTTGGTTATTATCTATTTAATTAATAGTGTTATTATTATATTATATTATATTATTATTTTATTTACTTTTGTTCCGTGAAGAATCCAGAAAGGGTTATTTGATTGTGGCTTTCTGAAAAACAATAAATCTTTACATTTTGGCACTCCTGCAATCGTCACACCTTTTCCGTTACAAACTGACCCCGGCCCCTCATCAGAGAAGGGAAAAGTTATGTGGCCCTCACAGGAAAAAGTTTGGGGACCCCTGCCTTAGACTGTCATTTGCTTTGCATATAATTTTCAAAACAAAAACAAAAAAATTAGGGGAGGGCAGTTTTATTTTTCAAATGTTTTTTTTTTTTTTTTTCGGGATTGAAAATATTTTTTCCTATTGAAGCAACTTTTTGGGCAGATTGAATGATTCAGAAACAAATGTCCCACCCATAATATGGCCCAAACACAAAAAGGATTGCTTTAATCAAAGAAAACGTTTTCAATGAAAACTTTGTGTTCTAATGCAAATTTTTCAATCTCATATTTTTCACATCAAAAACGTTTTATATGATTTATATGATTTCAGCAAGACAATGACCCTAAACATATGGCCAAATCTACACAGAAATGGTGAACCAGACACAAAATCAAGCTCCTCCCATGGCCATCTCAGTCCCCAGACCTTGTTTTGTTGGCAAAAGGGGGTTGTACAAGGTATTAACACCAGGGGTGCTAATAATTGTGACACACATTATTTGATGTCAAATATTTTTTTTTAATGTGGGATTTTTTCCCCACTGAATGAATGCACTTGTATTGAAGGTTGGATTTTTCTGTCTTTCCATTAAGGTCCCATATTATTTGAATTAAAAAAATTATTAGAAGCTAAAAAACACATCTTTTTCAGGGGTGCCAATAATTATGGAGGGCACTGTCACAAGATTTAAAAATCTGCAATCCATTGATGTTGTGAAAGTTGAGCCACGAAGTAGCGAGGGATCGCTGTTATTATTTTGCAATTCTTTTCCAATTACCACAAGCATGAGGTTGGGATTTAGAATGGAATTTGGATTGGATGGTACAGTAAATCGTAATTAATACAAAGAAAACACTGAATGTGCAGCTGTGACATAAAGGGACTGGTATGGCGCTAGCACTGAGCTCACATCACGCAGACTTGTCCGCTCGCGTTACCGGCTCGAGACTGACACTGTCAGCGGAGCCGGAGTCATCGCTCGGGGTCGGTCGGCGATGGCGTTTTTTTGTAGGCGTGCATGTGTGTGCTCATGCAATGCATGCTTGAGTACATATGCTCATGCACGGGGGCCACGGATGTACCCACCTGCAGGCGAGCGGCATTGAGTTCTAGCAGAAAGTAGGCGCTCTGGCTGCCGGCGAGAAACAGCAGGCCATCGGTACTAGAAGTTCGGAAGCGGACGCGGAGCTTATTATGGTCCGACGACTCTGTTGCCTTCAGCTGTACAAAGCCGTCGCCATAAAAGGACGCTGGAGAAAAAAAAAATGGTGTTAAGGACAGAAAGACACATAAAATATATATTCCTCACTAGTGACTTTTGTTCATCTATTTCACAAAAATTGTGTTCATTGTGTCTTAATGAGAAGCAAAGAATAAGAGCTTAAATACAGAAAATCAAGAGCAAGCATTGCGGTCTTTATATAGCACACATTTGACATTTAGATATAAAAGCAGCAGGCTAATTAGCATTCCAGTTGATCTTAGAAGAGTGCGCACACACACACAAAGGATTTCAAAGTGCATAACATTTCTTCCCGGAGGGTCTGACCTTAACCTTAACTTTCTTTGACCTTCTCCAAAAACTTATATTTTATAGAATCCAAAGTTGCTTTTCATGCACAAAAGGAAACCGTGCTGACAGCGTAAGCCGCTACATCATAAATCTGCTTTACTTTGCATCTTTGTTGGACCATTTTGTGCAGAGATCATTCACACTCGTGTCCAACAGCAGCACAGTCAGAAATTGAAGTTATTATATATGGAAGCTGTTGCGTTACATGCATAGCTACGATGAATAATAATCCTTTTTTGCCAACTAATCAACAGGAAGTGAGCCCAAAATGACTCCAGGTCAACGGGAAGTGACCAGATACAGTGCTGGCAAAAAGTACTGGCACCAATGTAATTTAGACAGATAATGCTCAATTTCTCCCAGAAAATGATTGCAATTACAAATCCTTTGGTAGTAATATCTTCATTTATTTTGCCTGCAATGAAAAAACACAAAAGAGAATGAAAAAAAAATTAAATCATTATCATTTTACTAGGGCTGTGAAAATTATCCCGTTAATTAACACACATGCCCCGCTCAAACAGATTAAAATGACAGCACAGTGCAATGCCAACTTGTTACTTGTGTTTTTTGCATTTTTGTCGCCCTCTGCTGGCACTTGGGTGCGACTGATTTTATGGGTTTAAGCACCCATGAGCATTGTGTAATTATTGACATCAACAATGGCGGTCTACTAGTTTATTTTTTGATTGAAAATTTTTACAAATTTTATTAAAACGAAAACATTAAGAGGGGTTTTAATATAACATTTCTATAACTTGTACTAACATTTATCTTTTAAGAACTACAAGTCTTTCTATCCATGGATCGCTTTAACAGAATGTTAATAATGTTAATGCCATCTTGTTGATTTATTGTTATAATAAACAAATACAGTACCTATGTACAGTGTGTTGAATGTATATATCCATCTTGTGTCTTATCTTTCCATTCCAACAATAATTTACAGAAAAATATGGCATATTTTATAGATGGTTTGAATTGCGATTGATTACGATTAATTAATTTTTAAGCTGTAATTTACTCAATTAAAATTTTTAATCGTTTGACAGCCCTACATTTTACACAAAAATGGGCCGGACAAAAGTATTGGCACCCTTTGAAAAATCATGTCATGCTTCTCTAATTTGTGTAATTAACAGCAACTGTTACTTACCTGCAGCACATGACAGGTGATGGCAATATCTAAATCACACCTGAAGCCAGTTAAAATGGATTAAAGTGGACTCAACCTCTGTCCTGTGTGTACCATGTTGAGCATGGATAAAAGAAAAAAGACCAAAGAACTGTCTGAGGACTTGAGAAGCAAAATTGTGAGGAAGCATGGGCAATCTCAAGGCTACGAGTCCATCTCCAAAGACCTGAATGTTCCTGTGTCTACCGTGTGCATTGTTATCAATACGTGTAAAGCCCATGGCATTTTGGCTACCCCCCCCCCCCCCCCCGATGTTGTTAGGTATTGTCTTGGTTCCCTCCTAGTGTGTCCCTGTGATTGCCCATTGATTTCACCTGTTGTGCCTGCTCCAAGTGTATCCTCCAACCTGCAACCTCCTGTGTCACCCACCTGTTCCTCGTTGTCTCGTTACCCCTTGTCTGGGTGTGTAAATAAGCTCCCAGTTCCTTTTCACTTCTTGTTGCGTCATTGTCAATGTCAATGTGCATGTACACGTCAGCGTCGATTCTTGCCCGTTCCTACGTCACAGCCCTCGTGTTCCTCAGCTTAAGTAAGTTTTTTATACTAGTCTTTTGTTAGTATCCTGACTTTTGTTTGCCTTAAGAGTTGTTGAATTCCGCGGTCGTTTTGTCTGCTTTTTGTTGGCTTTAATTAAATACTTTTTGCACCGTCTATCTGCCTCGCCTCCCTTTCCCTGCATTTGTGTCCACACCACCTGCCTGCCCGCATACCTGACAGATGTGGACGGAAAAGAAAAATTGACGAGAGATTGAGCGGATGGTGGATAAAGAACCTTCACTAAAATCCAAACAAGTTCAAGCTGTCCCACAGTCCGAGGGTACAACAGTACCAAACCGTACTATCCGTCGGCGTCTGAATGAAAAGAGACTCTATGGTTAGATACCCATGAAGACCCAACTTTTGACTCAGAGACATAAAAAAGCCAGGCTGGAGTTTGCCAAAACTTACCTGAGAAAGCCAAATATGTTTTGGAAGAATGTTAGCGCTTTTTGGGAAACGGCATCAACAGAGTTTACAGCGCAAAAAACGAGGCCTACAAAGAAAAGAACACGGTCCCCAGAGTCAAACATGGCAAAGGTTCCCTGATGTTTTGGGGTTGCTTTGCTTCCTCTGGCACTGGACTGCTTGACCGCGTGCATGACATTATGAAGTCTGAAGACTACCAACAAATTTTGCAGCAGTGTGAAAAAGCTGGGTCTCCCTCAAAGGCCATGGGTCTTGCAGCAGGACAATGACCCAAAAGCACTAGAAAACGGTTTGAGAGAAAGCACTGGAGACTTCTAAAGTGGCCAGACCTGATTACCATGGAACGCCTGTGGAGAGATCTGAAAATGGCACCCTTCAAATCTCAGAGACTTGGAGCAGTTGGCCAAAGAAGAATGGTCTCAAATTCCAGCAGAGCATTGTAAGAAATTCATTGATGGATACCAGAAGCGTTTGTTCGCTGTTATTTTGTCTAAAGGTTGTACTACCAAGTATAAGGCTTAGAGTGCCAATACTTTTGTCTGGCCCATTTTTGGAGTTTTGTGTAAAATGATAATGGTTTTTTTCTTTTCCCATTCTCTTTAGTGTTTTTTCAATGCAAGCAATAAATGAAGATATTACTACCAAAGCATTTGTAATTGCAATCATTTTCTGGGAGAAATTGAGCATTACCTGACAGAATTGCAGGGGTGCCAATACTTTTGGCCAGCACTGTAGCTTGCCTTGAACACGGCTTTTGGTAAAGGGTCTGGCTTGACAACAGTCACAAAAAAATAAAATGGGTTGAGGATAAGCTTGAGAATGCTCGGTTTTCTCTCTGCTCCATATGAGCAATATTTCAAGATTGCTTACAAGGCCGAGAGTCGGGGCAATGTGTCCGTATGTGTGTGCGTCATGCACGGACAATGCGTGCATGCTATCGATCCATATAAACATTTGATATAAAACTAAACAGGGATTATTTTTGTCTGTAATTTGTGTCCTTTCTGGAAATCAAAATATGATCACCTTTGAATGACATTTAGCCAGCATGTGTGGTCATTTGTTTTGATGCACCTGCGGATGCGGGTCAGTTTCTTCATCGCATCTCCGACTGCGAATTAGTGCGCAGGCGTGACACTTGAACGGGCTTAATGGACAAAAGCAGTCCGAACGGGCACGCCAAAAAAAACATATGACAAAAATTCGGATTTGTGCATTAAAACCTTCGGTATGAACCTAGCCTAGAACACCGAAGCAGTAGGGGTAAGCTGCCATTTATGTTCAACCTGTTTTTTTCAGTTTTGTTTATTGTTTTTTTGTTCTTTCTTTTTTTTAACGATCAGGGTTTAAGTAGTGGGTGGGGTTTAAGTGTAGTTTCCTTCTGTTTGTTGTTTTGGCCTGGGCTTAACCTGAAGGCAAGCTTCTTTCGTATTTTGTATTCATTGTTATTTGGCTTGTGTAAATTTTTGTCCATCTGTAAAGTTGTGGCTCATTTTATGTTGCGCCCTTAGCGAGCCTTTGATTTGGGAAGCAACACCCTAAAATGAATGAAAATCAACAGGAATATACTCGGTACTAACAGGAAGTGACTCTGAAATGCACCCATATCAACAGGAAGTGACCTGAACTTAACAGAAAGTGACCAAGAAATGCCTCCAAATCAATAGGAATTGACAGAATATTATAACCATAACAGCAAAGCTACCATTGAAATTTGATTTTCAAATTCTAAGTTATTATTGCCTTTAGAAAGAAAGAAATTCCAGCATTTGTGTGTGCGCTTGCAAAGGAAAATAAAAGCATGTTTGAATTCAGCAGGTATTTGATTTTAACGCGACAAGAGCAACGTCCGGATGAGTCAGACACGTTTCGACTTGTCCTTCCCTGATAGAAACCTCCAACCCGAAAACATGAAAGCTTCCGACATTCTCACATTTTGGAAGGTCGCGTCCCCGAGACGGCCATCAAACGAGGACCGGTCCATCTGTTTCTTCCACCTTTCCTCCCTGCCGTTTGGCATCGGCCTGTAATCTGCTCTGACGTGCTCTCAAGACGTCTCATTCCGCTACCGCTTTTCAATCGGCTCCTGCACACGTAGTTCAAAGATCAACAGACATGTTTGCTTTTCAAGTCACAAGAGATTTCGTTTCTTCAACCCAACCGATGCCAATGAAACGATGGATGAACTAAATGACAGCCAATGGTTTCTTGGTTTTTTACCCTCAGAGCACATTAGCGTGGAAAACCACTGAACCACGTTAATGAATCCTACAGCCATCACAGTCGACAGTCATTAACAACGGATGACACAAGAGTATATATTATAAAACCTCGAGTACATTAGTTTTCAATTTAGTATGCTATTATTGGTATGTTAAGGAGGCACTACTGACTCGCGCTAGCTTAGGCACTCCGGAGTCTGCACGGAATTTGTTGAAATCAACTCCACTGACTAATCATGTCCCACCTGAAGGAATCTGACCTTTTAGCCAGATTGCTGGAACCGCGCTAGCGCAATTCCAACGACCCGGGCCGGCGGAACCCTGACAACCCGGCCAAAAGGCCAAACTCCAACCACCTTAGTCTTAACCCTTTGCACTAATCCCATTTTAAAAGCTGGAAAAAGGCTTCGAAACACAAGTTGACAATTTATTCCAAGCCTGCAGCAATCATACCGCACAGAGAGACCCAGGCGAGGAGGCAAACTGGATCCAGTGTCACCATATGACAAGTCAACATCAGATTCCCGTGAAAAATGAAAACAATTAGTTAAATATTCAGTCTTTTCAAGCTTGTTGTGAGGCAGACTGTTGTCCGGAAGAAGGGTGTTTGGACGGTTTTCAGAATTATTGTCTGTTGGACAGGAGAATTCATGCGTTACCGTTGTCAGGGCAACAAGAGTTAAGGATTTTGCCATCCTCAGCGCCACGTGAGTGCTGAGTGTTCATTTCCTTGTCGCGGCTTGTCCACATGTTCCTTGTGGCAAGACAAGATGTCCCGCCATTTGTTCTGGACCATTCAGAAGAGCTGGTTGCGTAATTTGGTGGTGCAGACGTAGGCTTGTAGATGTCTTGCCTATCACCTGCTCGTCAGCGTCAATCTTGCTCAGTCAGCTGCATGACACCCGCGTTGGGCTTCCGTAATCAGAAGGCGTCCTGTATCTGTTCTGCCCTTATCTGCCCTTTGTCTTGGCGCTGCAAATTCTAATCATTTCATGTCCAACTATTCATAATATCAAATATATTCTGCTTGATTATCCTAAACTATGACAGAAATGCTATTTACTTTGTAGTCCCTGACAAAAGTCTTGTCGCTTATCCATTTTGTTGAAATAATTGCTAATAACTTGACTTTTAATTATTTAATTGGTTTCAGAAATGGCTCATATGAAAGCGAAGACCCTCCCAAATGATGTTGAATGTACAAAATATATTTGTTTCACTGAAAAAAGATTTATCATTTAATGAAGACATAAAAGGTCCAATTTTGGCAAGACAAAAGTTTTGATGCCTACAGAAAGTAGTGTGTAAATTGAACAAAAAATGTACTTCAAATACAAAAATATGTTACATAACATAAGCGAATTAAGTAGTAGCGCTGTGAGATCCAAATTTAATATTTTGTATGACTTCCATGGGCTTCGGCAAGGATTCATACAATTTATTGATGAAGTCATCAGGAATATCAAAGAAAGCAGTCTTGCATGCCTCCTACAGTTCATCAACATTCTTGGGTTTTGTCTTCCATGCTTCCTCTTTCATCCTGTTCATGTCTGGTGACTGGGCTGGCCAGTCCTGGAGGATCTCGATCTTCTTTGCCTTGAGGAACTTTGAGGTAGAGATTGACGTATGCGATGGAGCACCATCCTGCTGCAGAATTTGTCCCTTTTTATGGTTAGGAATGTAAGAGGCAGCTAAGATTTGTTGATATTTCAGACTATTTATGTTGCCTTCCACCCTGCAGATCTCTTGCACACCCCCATACTGAATGTAACCCCAGACCGTGATTTTGCCACCACCAAACTTCACTGTTTTCTGAGTGAATCTCGGATCCATGCGGGCTCCAGTAGGTCTTCTGCAATATTTGCGGCGACTGTGGTATAATTTAATGGAAGATTCATCTGAAAAAAAATCCACCTTTTGCCACTTTTCCAGCGTCCATCCTTTTGACAGGCTGTGGGCCTTGGCAAATGCCACACAGTATTTATATATATTATAATATTATAATAATTATAATTATAATATTATAATATTTCAGACTATTTATGGTTCCTTCCACCCTGAGAGATCTCCAGGGTGGAAGGAACCATAAATAGTCTGAAATATTAACAAATCTTAGCTGCCTCTTACATTCCTGACCATAAAAAGGGACAAATTCTGCAGCAGGATGGTGCTCCATCGCATACTTCAACCTCAAAGTTCCTCAAGGCAAAGAAGATCAAGATCCTCCAGGACTGACCAGTCCAGTCACCAGACATGAACAGGATGAAAAAGGAAGCATGGAAGACACAACCCAAGAATGTTGATGAACTCAGGGAGGCATGCAAGACTGCCTTCTTTGATGTTCCTGATGACTTCATCAATAAATTGTATGAATCCTTGCCAAACCGCATGGACGCAGTCCTTCAAGCCCATGGAAGTCATACAAAATATTAAATTTGGATCTCACAGCACCACTACTTAATTTGCTAATGTTATGTAACATATTTTTGTATTTGAAGTACATTGTTTGTTCAATTTTCACACTACTTTTTGTTGGCGACAAAACTTTTGTCTTGCCAAAATACGATCTTTATGTCTTCATTAAATGATAAATCTTTCTTCAGTGAAAAAAATATATTTTTGTACATTCAAAATCATTTGAGAGGGAGGGTCTTAGCTTTCATATGCAAACAGTAAATACGAGAAAAGATAGTATTCCATTCACACCCTAGTATATGCCTAATGTCTTTTCGGCCACTGTCCAAGAACGCAGCTCTGCCAAGCAAAGTGCATTTTGAGGGGAGACCTGTGTTTTTAAGCGAGCGTGACACTCAGTCAGACATATTAAACGTCATTGTGATCACACCAAAATGCATCTGAGCGTGCATGTCCATCCTCGTCAGTCCAGTAAAAGGGCAAAATGTCACAGATTTTTTTCTATCTCCTCACTGAGAGGGATGAACAGTGAATTCACTTTCTGTAGAATTATGATGGCTTCATTTGATAATTCCCTAACGGACACAATGTCCTTGCGTCTGACTGACTGGGAGTTCAAATCTAGGACAGTCAGGTAATGACGGTTTAATTAACAATCACAACCAAATAGGAGCGATAAAGAGGAAAGCACTCAGTGGAGCAAATACTTCCACAGAGAATAAATCATCCAACCTAGTTTGCATATGTAACAAATGCAAGAAAAATGCTGAATATTTTCTGTGCCATTGACGATGCTAAACATTAGAGGTCGATATATGGATTAACAAAGAAAATAAGCCGGGAAAAAAATGATTTTTTTTCAGGCATTTGTGTGGGCAACTGTGGCTGCTGCTGACCGATGGTAGGACACCGGAAGGACCCCGCAGCAGCTTGAAGGCCGGCTGCTAAAGGAAGCTTCAAGCTCCTCTATTTTGTCAATATTGTACGATTTTTTTATCTTGCATGAGAGAATATGCAATGTTGCTTCAGCCTTTTAAGGTGTTTACTGAGTGATCCTTACACTCTAAATGTAACTTGTAGCATTAGCATAGCATTTGAATTAGCATTAGCACAGCAAGCTCTTCAACTCTCACTTGTTTACATCTCGCTGTGACGTCCCAGTGGATTTAATAAATCGAAAAAAATGTACTGTTCTTGCTCAGCGTGTATACTGAAGGGAAAAGGTACCGTTCGCGCACACACCATATAATTGTTTACATTAGTATAACTCATACATTTAACTATAGTTTAGGCAGATTCCACTCAGTGGCCTTGAACACAGTAAAGTGAATCACCTTATCGGCGCTCATGAGGGGGAAAAGGAAAAATGGTACCGTTTCTCGTAGGCACCGTCTAACTGTTTGCATTACTCGAACACACGTAATATAATCAATCAGGGAATAGTATCATTTCTCATATTCACTGTAGGACTGCACTACTCTAACACACCTAATGTAAAATAAATAGCACACCATAGTTTAAAGAAACAGAATAGATACACAACGCCATCTTATCACAAAAGCCCAAAACGTGTGTGCCACGAGCAAGATTGACGCACCAAACTCTGGCAATCAGTCCTCCCGACAAACGAACAAGGACAAAGACCAGCGCGCTTTGTCCTAAAACAAGTAGTGCCAGCCCGGATAAGAAAGTTGATAGCAGGCGCTTGTGACGTCAAGACCAGCGTCGGTCGCTGTGGCAACCACATTCCATCCACGCGCGAACCTAAACAGCCCGAAACCGGCCAGAGAGGGATGATCCCAAAGCAACGCCTGGACACACCTTCGGCCGGCCCACGGACTTAAAAAAACACTGGACACTGAGATGAGACAGATTTGCTGCTCGGAAACATGTAGCCTTGTTTTGGATCCAGAATAGTCCCTCCGTCGTCTGTTTTTGCCTTGTTTTTGACCATTGTCGACGAATACATTGTCAACCTGCTTTCAGTGAGTCTTTTTCAAACTTTTGGAACATGGAGTAAGTACAAAGGGTTAATATCAGAGATGAACATGCGAAGTTCCGCCTTCCCGGTTGGCGCGCGCGGAGGCAGCATCGGCAGAGCGGCACTTTGTTCAGCTGTCGCTGTTTCCGTGCGGCTTGTCTGGGGAGGCGAATTTCAACAATACTCATAAAAAGAACTGCTATGTTCGTTGGTTTGGTAGCATTAGACCGAATTAATCCTTTAGGTCATCATTGCCTCTATCATCTACGTGCTTAAAATAATTAATTACACGGCCTCAAATATTGGCTTACAAAATCAGCTTTGTATATCGGAATTTTTTAAAAATATCGGTACCAGGAAATCCCATGTGTGTCGACCTGTAGTATATACAGTACAATGAATCAATGTACATAAAATATTGCTGATGAAAAAAATGACCGAGTTATGGTTGCAGCTTTTGAATATTTTAGTAATCGAGTATTCGACTGAAAATTCTATCGATTAATCGAGTAATCGGATAAAACGTTTTCAAAGGTAAAGAGCAATTATAAATTTGGCGGAAAACACTCAGGTGAATTGAAGTTCTGCTCTGAGACCCCCAATTTAGCCAACTTTCAAAATTGTCCGATATGCATGTGTGACACATCATTGGAAAGCATAAAATCTCAATTTTCTGGGAGAAGAAAAATTTTGAACAGGAGGGCATTTAAAAAAAAAAAAAATTTAAACAGCAAAACCCTATCTGGAGGCGAGAGCACGCGAGAGCAGAATTACAGACGCCATGACTTTAACGAGATATTATCGAGTACTTACCTTGTTTCGATCCAAAACCTCTATGTAGCATGTATCACTGAGTGTCAAGACACAGCTGTGAATGGCCAAAGCTGGATTTTTGGGGGATTTTAGGGGTGAAACATGGTAATATAACAAGGATCGCGATGCAGAAATCGCAGACATCAAGGAGTGGTCGAGATTTTCTTTTTCATATATTTACCTTTTTAAATATTTTTTTCCAATTTTTCTTTCTTTGGATCAATTATTTATCATCTGAGATATCGGAAAAATGCGACCGAAACAAATAAAATACAATTAAGCGATAGTTATGAGATAAAGATCCGAGACTTTTTTACAGACGCCATTTTTTTCATTGTGATGTAATTTGTTTAAAAGTTTAAAATATGCGAGTGAATAATTTTTTAAAGTCGTTTTTTTTTAAATTTTTTTTTTAAACGAACTATTAGACATCAATTAATGATTCTAATCTAAAAATGACAGACATTTTGAATAATAAATATAATTAATTGCCTTCGTTTTATGGCTGGGTTGAAACAAAAGTGGCTGTGTGACGTCTGTAAACGCAAGTTTTCAGTGTAAAACGGGCAAATTAAAAATAGTTCGGGGGCTTCATGCGCCATGAATCTGCTATGGTAGCATACAGACATATTGTTCTATCAAACACAACAGTTGTTTTGGCTTAAAATGCAGCAGTTTCTTTTAAAGAGGAGTGAATGAGCAGAAACTGCTTTTTCAGTCTTGTCTGTGTTTTCCGCCATATACATGAGAAAACAAGACATTTCAACTCATATTCAACCATTTTTAGACAATCAATGTCTTTATTTTTGGTGTACATTGCTGAAAACATCTCAGATGTGACTAGGAAAAAAAAAACACAGGTTTCACTAAAAAAAACACTTAGAGCTTTAGAAAAAATAAATCTCATTTCTTACCTAAAAATGTCATTACGCTTACACACATCACTTAAAATTTGGTGTTTTTCCCACGTTTCAATTGATTTTCCACTTGTGTCAAGGTATTTTGAAGTTTTAGTTAAGTTTTAAGTTGTAAATTGTAAGTCCTGATAGGATTTTGAGTTTTTGCAGTGTTCAAAATAAATGTATGATACCTGCTGTATTAGAGCACATTAGGCACCAGTGCTACTTGGTGTTTTATCAAGAAATGACGACTGAGCTAACATTGACAGTTAGCTTTATTATGTTTTCATTTTATACCCTCATTACTCTACAGCGCCGTATTTTTACAGATTAAATAAATACTGTATGTAAGACACGTTAGCCACGCTTCGACAATAGTCATAATTAATAGAAACCTAGCCCTCTGCAGGGCTAACATTATGTTAGCAGGGTATAGTAACGTTAATCTTATTTATTAGCGCTGAGAAGTATACTGCTTTAAGATGGTGGCTATTTACTAACGCCGGCGAGTGTTATTTCGCATCTAGTTCTATATACATGTGATATCTATGAGCTGAATCAGACGCTACCTGTTACCACCGTAGCATCATTCGGGCGCAGTTTTTAGCAACATCGGCATCATTTGTGGCAGCTGTCGGCTGCAGTCAGGTATTATTGCTTCTTTCTCAATGCAAGTGACGTCAGTGCGTTGTCCCGCATTAAAAGTAGTCCGGGCAAAATGTGATGCTTAGAGCTGCCAAAATTCAATGATTCCTCGAGGCGAATAAAATTACTCGGATCAGTTTTAAAACTCGAGTTACTCGAGTTGCTGTACTTACCATCAATGCTGAGATGTGGCGGACGAGATATTTAAAAAAAAAAAACGTAACTCGGGGACTAATATCAGCTTTGAATAGCGGTACCAGCAAATCCCATATCGGTCAACCTGTAGTATATACAATGATTTTACTGGAAAAAATATTGGGTAGCTCAAACTGTTGATGACAAAAAATGGCTGAGTCATCATTGCGTTCTGCTATTTTAAGCTAGTTGGTAAATCTACTTCATTACTGTAATGCATAGCTTTCATGAGAATCACCCATTTTTTGAAAATGTAACCTTTTAAAATCTTTTCTAATAAACTAATCATAATTAATTTTTTAAAGCCCAAACCTTTTTGGTGAAAAAAAAAGATGCTAGTGGCTATATTGCGACAAACTCTTGAAACAAGTACATTTTGGAAATGACGCCAATGAGTGAGAAGACAAACTGTAGCAATAAAAAGAAGCATGTTCTGTCAGCTCAGCTCACAACAAAGCCGGTCTTTATTGTTAATTAGAGAGGCAAAACCAGAGCTTGTCACTGCTTGTGTGCTAAAGTTTATCCAACAAATCGGAGATACAACTTGACTCAAGTGTCTCTTTGTGTTTGTCAAAGCTCTACACCGGGAACAAGCTTCTTACAATACTCCAGTAATCTGTATAGGCACAAAGGGATGCAAGTACTGCATCATGAAACACAATTTTGCTGTGATATCACCGAAGGAAAATCTGGTCCAGACACACCTTGAAGTAAAATATAGCAGTATACGCTACTTATTCCTTGTTCACTGAGACGATTTTGAAATACTTTTTAGTGTTCATCATACTTAAAGTGGTATGAAAAAGTGTCTGAACTTTTTGGAATTTCTGCATAAAATCACCATCCAATGTGACCTGATCGTTGTCAAAATCACACAGATGAAAAAACTGTCTGCTTTAACTAACACCATCCAAAAATTGATAGTTTTTCATATTTTAATGAGGATACTATGCAAACAATGACAGAAGGCAGTGTTTTGTGCCCCCCCCCCTTTGGCAGCAATAACTTTAACCAGACACTTCCTGTAGCTGCAGATCAGTCTGGCACATTGATTAGGACTAATGTTCTCTACAAAACTGCTGTAGTTCAGTCAGATTCCTGGGATGTCTGGCATGAATCGCTGTCTTGAGGTCATGTCACAGCATCTCAATGGGGTTCAAGTCTGGACTTTGACTTGGCCACTTCAGAACGTGTATTTTGTTCTTCTGAAACCATTCTGAAGTTGATTTACTTCTGTGTTTTGGATCATTGTCTTGTTGCAGCATTCATCCCTTATTTTTTTTTTTTTTAGTTTCAACTGTCTGACAGACGGCCTCAGTTTTTCCTGCAAAACTTTTGAATTCATTCTTCCATTAATTATTGCAAGTTGTCCAGGCCGTGAGGCAGCAAAACAGCCCCAAATCATGATGCCCCCACCGTGCTTCACGGTGGGGATGAGGTGTTGATGTTGGCGAGTAGAGGTGTGCAAAATTTCCGATTCTTAGATTATTCGCGATTCGGCCGTGGAAGATTCAAGAACGATTCAAAAACATCCAAATTCCGATTATTGAAATATGCCAAGTAAAGCGGAAGTACAACACGCTCAGCGCGCCGCGCGGTCTTCGGGACGCAATGAACGGAGCGAGAGTAGCTAAACATCATGCTTCTCATTACCCGGTTCCTTGGGTAACGCAAATGCTCAACTCATGGCTCTAGCTCAACTCATGCCACGAGATAAAAAGACACAACATACCTGACTGCTGCCGAAAAGCTGTTACAAAAGTCCATCCACATAATGTTACGGTAGATATCATTTATATAGGACTAGATGCTATATGGATTTGGTAGCGTTAGCAGCACATCTACAAAAAGCTAGATGCGTGCGTTATAAACGGCCGCCATCTTAAAGCAGTACACTTCCCTGCAAGGCTGTTCTAGCGAACCTTCCAAGCAAACCTAATTAACTTTTTATCTAAAATACTCCTAAATCGGTAAAATATTGACTTGAATCTATCTTTAAAATAGTTTTAAAACTTTAGGGAAATTATGGAATAACGGGAGCAATTTTAACAACTTTAACGGTTGATTCACAACATTAAATTAATTGAATGTAGTTTAAAGCTGCTGATACAGAATGGGGACTGGAGTTTTTTTATTTACTGTTCTTTTTGTATATTTGTTTACTGCTAGATGTTAACTTGATACTGAAATAGTAGTTTGGTTTACTCTGAGAGTATTTTTGAACAATTTTGGAACTAATGTACAAAACATAAAAAAAAAAAAAAAAAGGGGGGGGTGCATCAATAATCGTTTTATAATCGAATCGGAGCCTCTGAATCGTAATCGAATCGTTAGGTGCTCAAAGATTCCCAGCTCTATTGGCGAGTGGTTTCATTTTTCCTCCACACATGATGTTGTGTGTAACTCCCAAAGAATTCAACTTTGGTTTCATCAGTCCAAAAAGAATTTTGCCAAAACTTTGTGGAGTGTCCAAGTGCCTTTTTGCGAACATTAAACCAGCAACAATGTTTTGGTTTTTTTTTAGACGGCAGTGGCTTCCTCCGTGGAGTCCTCCCATTAACACCATTCTTGGCCATAGTTTTACATTTAGTTGATGTGTGCACGGAGATTTTGGACTGTGCCAGTGATTTCTGTAAGTCTTTAGCAGACACTCTAGGGTTCTTTTTTTACCTCTCTGAGTATTCTGCACTGAACTCTTGGCGTCATCTTTGGTGGACGGCCACTCCTCGGCAGAGAAGCAATGGTGCCAAACTCTCTCCATTTGTAGACAACTTCTCTGACTGTCAATTGATGAACAGCCACACTTTTAGAGATGGTTTTGTATCCTTTCCCAGCTTTATAAAAAGCAACAATCCTTGATCGCAAGCCTTCAGACAGCTCTTTTGACCGAGCCATGATGGACATCAGACAATGCTTCTCATCAAAACATTTCTTAACAGGTGTGTGTTTTATAGTGGGCAGGGCAGCTTTAAAACATTCATTAGTAGAGGTGGGAATCTTGGGCACCTAACGATTCGATTACAATTAAGATTCAGAGACTCTGAATCGATTATAAATCGATTATTGATGCCCCCTCCCCCATTTTTTATTTTTATTTTTATGTTTTGTATATTTGTTCCAAAATTGTTCAAAAATACTCTCAGGCTAAATAAACCAAACTACTATTTTAGTATCAAGTTACCGGTTAAAAACAGTAAATAAAATACTCAAGTCCCCATTCTGTATCAGCAGCTTTAAACTACATTTAATTAATTTAATGTTGTGAATCAACCGTTAAAGCTGTTAAAATTGCGCCTGTTATTCCATAATTTCCCTCATGTATACTTGTGAAACATGTGAAATTGTTTCATCATTTAAAGATAGATTCAAATCAAGATTTTGCCAAATTAGGGGTATTTTAGATAAAAAGTAATTAGGTTCTCTACAACAGAGCCTTGTAGAGAAGTCTACTGCTTTAAGATGGCGCCTGTTTACTAGCGCGGGAAAGTCTGTCATTTCACATCTAGTCTAGAAATGTGATATCTACCATAGCCGTATGTTGCCGTATGTTTGTAGTAGCAACTAGCAACTGGGCGCTGTTTATAGCGGCTGACGGCCGCAGTCAGTTTTTTTTTTTTTTTAACCTAGCAGCATTAGCTGCACATGATATTTACTCTCGGTCCGTTCCTCATTGCGTCCCGAAGACCGCGCTGACTGTGTTTTATTTCCACTTTACCTGGTATAATTCAATAATCGGAATTTGGATGTTTGTGAATCGTTCTCCAATCTTCCAAGGCCGAATCGCGAATAACGCAAGAATCGGAAATTTTGCACGTCTCTACTCATTAGTGATTGAGCACACACCTGACTTAAATTGTTTGGTAAAAATTGGTTTCAATTGCTCTTTAAGTCTCCTTAGGCGGACGGTTCACTTACTTATTTTTCCCCTTTCTGTCATTGTTTGCATGCTATCCTCATGAAAATATGAAAACCTATCAATGTTTGGGTGGTTTTAGTTAAAGCAGACACCATTTTCACATCTGTGTCATTTTGACAAAGACCAGATCACATTTGATGGTGATTTTATGCAGAAATGTGAGGCTTTCCAAAAAGTTCAGATACTTTTTCATACCACTGTAACTCATTTAACATGGCTGAATCTAGATGCTCCCTGTTAAGACCGAAATAAGGTAAGTTTTTGTTTGAGCTAATAAGTTTTTTATGCATTCATTATTTAATTTATAGGTATATTTAGCTGTCTTTTTGTGGGAAAATGTGTTTGAACGATTTGTTAAGACCACTGTAAAACAACTCTTGCATTTTATGGCATTCAATGGCGCCACCAGGGGGTGGCCAGGGGTGGCCACGGCCACCCCTATAAATTGGTTGGCCACCCCACTGGCCACCCCGCTTGCCAGTATATCGTTAGATTGTTGAAGCATCAGTTATGCATTTCATCCCAAATGAATGCATTCATTTTGTTTTGTTAAATGTAGGGCTGTCAAATTTATCGCGTTAACGGGCGGTAATTATTTTTTTAAAATTAATAACGTGAAAATATTTATCGCAATTAACGCATTCGGAGTACGACTCATTCACGCATTGCCGCAAACAGCCTACAATGGCGTCATTTTACTTCTATACAGAGATAAGAGGCAGTGTCATGTGAGTGGAGTAGATAAACGCATTCATTGGGGCTGTGCTTTTAATTGGCAAAAGCTTTGTCATCTCTCCCACAGCAACTATAAATATTGTGGGAAGCGATGTGGGGAAGAATGACAGGAGTTGATCTTTTTCTTAACACCCTGTAGTGTACCCAATGCAGAGAAAATATAGCATTTGCAGCCACCACACACAGTCATGGTTGCACCACTTCCCATCATGCATTTGGGCAGAACAGTTAAGTCGCTACAGTAACATTTACTGAAAGCTCAACAAATACACTAGATGGCAATATTTAGTCACAATATACAAACTCACATTTTTCCTTTAAGAATTACAAGTCTTTCTATCCGTGGAGCCCTTTCACAGAAAGAATGTTAATAATGTTAATGCCATCTTGTGGATTTATTGTTATAATAAACAAATACAGTACTTATGTACAGAATGTATATATCCGTCTTGTCTTATCTTTCCATTTCAACAATAATTTACAGAAAAATATGGCATATTTTAGAGATGGTTTGAATTGCAATTAATTACAATTACTTCATTTTTAAGCCGTGATTAACTCGATTAAAATTTTTAATCGTTTGACAGCCCTAGTTAAATGTACACCTTATGCCTAATATATACATAACACAATAAAACAGAATTGGAACTCAAAATGTTGACTGGAGAGTTACGGACTATGCACATCAAATCATTAGTAACATCAAATACTACACAATACACCAAAATATATCAGTAGTTGTGTCCTGACGTCTTTCTGATAGTTCTCCCCTGACCTTTTTACTGCAATAATATAATGAAAACCTGAAATTATGGCTTTTAGTCTTGGCCACCCCAAGATTTTAAGTGGCCCCATCTGGCCACCCCTATGAAAAATTTCTGGAGGCGCCACTGATGGCATTTAAGCTCGCGAACAATTGCCATGCAAGGTAGCCAATTGTTCTTTTGTTGTACTTAGTTCCTCATTTATTTATTTATTTTTGACACTGTTTGAGGCTAAGCTTGGGTATTTTAATTTATTGTTAAATGAAAGTGCAATTCTGCATAGTTTCATTGGGAATTGGGAATTTTGTTGTGTATTTCAATTTAATGCTCTTTGAAAGTGCAATCTTAGCCATCTCCTAAAATTGACTCTTCAACACATTAATCGTTTTCAACACTGGCTACGGTTACTATTTTCAATGCAAGATGGAGTGAGTGAGTCACTGTGAAATGATTCCTGATTATCCCCACCGGCGCGGCCGAGATGAGTGAAGCACAATGAATTTATGTGACACATGCCCAGGATGAAATCAAGCAGATGAGGTTAATGGATAGACATATGAGTGTTAACAACATATATAGCCATAAAAATAACACACAAGCACAGCCCGGTCCCTTTGGAAAAGAAGTCACTTGAGCGTACTATTGTCATCACCAGACTGTTCCTCGTGCGCTTTGTTGCACATCCTAACTGTGTGGAAAAGTTTCAAAGAAGCCATTTTAATGACACATGCATGTTACGTTACTGTTAAATGTTCAAATAATAATTAAAAAAAAAAAAAAAAACATACAACCCAATACAAGAATTGCATCAAAAATTTTTCATAGGTCTCCAGTTTTTTATTTATTTAATGTAAATGTTATAAATGACAGAGAATTTGGGACATTCGTGCATGAATTATGATTATAATATATTAAATTTACCATGTTTTTTTTTTTTAAATGGGAATTTTATGACTATGTTATTTTTAGCATTTAATTTTTTCTATTCAAAAGTTAGCATTAGCCCAGGTCATATGTGTTGTAGTAGTTCGTAAAAGAGGGAAATTGGTATTGAAAACACCTATGCTTGACAATAAATGTCCAATCCATTTCAACTCCTAGTTAAAATGGATAGGACGCCTCTTGCCGCCAATGGCAGTCGAGGAGTTTAAGCTATGTGAGGTCACAAAACAAAAATAAACAGTATTCCTAAAGAGAAATACACACAAGCCACACTTATCAGAAGAATGTCTTGCCTTCTTCTTCTTTTATTCAATTTATTTTACACTAATTTAATTTACTTTTAGGGAACTTTTAATTTAAAAAAATAAATCAAATTTGAAATATTACTCATGGCTATTTTTTATTAATTTATATAAAAATATTAGGGCTGTCAAAAGTATCGCGTTAACGGGCGTTAATTAATTTTTTAAAATTAATCACGTTAAAATATTTGACACATTTAACGCACATGCCCCGCACAGATTAAAATGACAGCACAGTGTAATGTCTACTTGTCACTTGTTTTTTTTGTGTGTTTTGTCGCTCTCTGCTGGCGCTTGGGTGCGACTGATTTTATGGGTTTCAGCACCCATGAGCATTGTGTAATTATTGACATCAACAATGGCGAGCTACTAGTTTATTTTTTGATTGAAAATTTTACAAATTTTATTAAAACGAAAACATTAAGAGGGGTTTTAATATAACATTTCTATCACTTGTACTAACATTTATCTTTTAAGAACTACAAGTCTTTCTATCCATGGATCACTTTAACGGAATGTTAATAATGTTAATGCGATTTTGTAGAATTATTGTTATAACAAACAAATACAGTACCTATGTACCGTATGTTGAATGTATATATCCGTCTTGTGTCTTATCTTTCCATTCCAACAATAATATACAGAAAAATATGGCATATTTTATAGATGGTCTGAATTGTGATTAATTACGATTAATTAATTTTTAAGCTGTGATTAACTTGATTAAAAGTTTTAATCGTTTGACAGCCCTAAAAAATATATCTTTAAAAATTGATCCTTCGTTAAATTAAATCCATTTTTGTAAGTTATCCAACACTAAAATTGGATTTTAAATGGGGGCCACAAAATATTGTCCTGGGGGCCACAATTGGCCGCTGGGGCGCACATTTGAGACGACTGTCGGATATAAAAATGTTCTGAATCATGAAATAATTCGTGCATGAAAGGGTTAAAGGGAATAGTACTCTGAAGAAAAAAAAAACAATCCTGAAATTGCACTTTAACTTTAGGGTGAATTTTTTATGTTCAATTTTGTTTTGAAAAGGAAATAAATGTGTTTTTCCAGAGAATATTCACATCTAAATGAATGCTTTATTTTGGACATATGCCAGAAGAATGAAACAGACTTGATAATTGTATTGACGGGTCACATCCGTCAGCCATTGCACAACGCCTTCAAGTATATAAGTTATATACAAGTTATATAAATTAGTCACACCGCTAGAAAAAAATTGAAAACACGACTCAATGTTTTTTTTTAATTTGATTTGGGGACATCTCAGGGTCACTTTCTGTTGATTTTAAGGCATTTTTTGGGGTCAAAGTTTGGTTAATAGAAATAAATGAATGTTTTTAGCTAATTTTGGCCAAACCTATGCTTTTGGCAAAAACTATAGAACTTTTCTACCCCTTCATGTCTTGACTTTTTGATGTATAAATGATGTGATTTGGACAAAAGCTCTATGACAAGTAGTTTTAAAATTTCACTTTTTCCTTTTTTTTTTTTTTAAATCGACCCAACCCCCCCCCCCCCCAAAAACCGCGTTTTAGGGCGTACGGTCATTTCTGGGTGTCAAATTAAAGAGCCTGCGTCGCATGAGAATTGCGGTGGTTTTGTTGTTTGAGTGGTGTAGGTGGGTCAAACTGTTTTGTCTGGGGAAAAAACGCCATTGGAAAAAAAGGTTAAAAAAAGTTATACAGTGCCCTCCATAATTATTGGCACCCCTGGTTAAGATGTGTTTTTTAGCTTCTAATATTTTTTTTCTTCTAAATAATATGGGACCTTAATGGAAAAAAAGAGAAAAATCCAACCTTCAATACAAGTGCATTTATTCAGTGGGGAAAAGATCCCACATAAAGAAAAAAATATTTGACATCAAATAATGTGTGTCACAATTATTAGCACCGCTGGTGTTAATAATTTGTACAACCCCCTTTTGCCAACAAAACAAGGTCTGGGGACTGAGATGGCCATGGGAGGAGCTTGATTTTGTGTCAGGCAAACCATTTCTGTGTAGATTTGGCCATATGTTTAGGGTCATTGTCTTGCTGAAAGACCCAGTGACGACCCATCTTCAGCTTTCGGGCAACAGATTTTGATTTCAAATGTCCTGGTATTTTAAAGCATTCATGATGCCATGCACCCTAACAAGGTTCCCAGGGCCTTTGGAAGCGAATCAGCCCCAAAGCATCACTGACCCACAACCATACTTCACAGTGGGTATGAGGTGCTTTTCAGCATGCGCATCTTTCGTGGCACGCCAGACCCACTTAGAGTGTTTGTTGCCAAAAAGCTCAATCTTGGTCTCATCTGACCAAAGCACACGGTCCCAGTTGAAGCCCCAATACCGCTTGGCGAACTCCAGACGTTTGCGTTTATGATTGCGAGTGAGGAAAGGTTTTCTCTGTGCATGCCTCCCAAACAGCTTGTTGGCGTGTAGACAGCACCTCATACCCACTGTGAAGTATGGGGGAGGGTCAGTGATGCTGTGGGGCTGTTTGGCTTCCAAAGGCCCTGGGAACCTTGTTAGGGTGCATGGCATCATGAATGCTTTGAAATACCAGGACATTTTAAATCAAAATCTGTTGCCCTCTGCCCGAAAGCTGAGGATGCGTCGTCACTGGGTCTTTCAGCAAAACAATGACCCTAAACATATGTCCAAATCTACACAGAAATGGTTCACCAGACACAAAATCAAGCTCCTCCCATGGCCATCTCAGTCCCCAGACCTCAACCCCATTGAAAACCTGTGGGGTGAGCTGAAGAGGAGCGTACAGAGGAGAGGACCCAGGTCTCTGGATGATTTAGAGAGATTCTGCAAAGAGGAATGGCTGAAGATCCCTCTTTCTGTCTTTTCCCATCTTGTGAAACATTATAGGAGAAGACTAGGTGCTGTTTTGTTGGCAAAAGGGGGTTGTACAAAGTATTAACACCAGGGGTGCTAATAATTGTGACACACATTATTTGATGTCAAATAATTATTTCTTTATGTGGGATTTTTCCCCCACTGAATAAATGCACTTGTATTGAAGGTTGGATTTTTCTCTTTTTTCCATTAAGGTCCCATATTATTTAGAAAAAAAAATATTAGAAGCTAAAAAACACATAATTATTATAAATCCAATAATTATGGAGGGCACTGTAGATGGTAGTGATCCTCTGCTACTTCGCGCTTCAAACTTCGCACCCTCTGTCCATTGTGGATCTATTTCAATGACAAATAAATACATAAATACAGTATTTTATTCAAAAATGTTAAGATATATGCATGTATACGTTTACATATTGTACATAAATAGCTCTCATTTATGTCATAATTATGACATTTGCAGTGCTTGAAAACCATTTATTAAAATATATATACATATAATTTTTTAAAAATACTTTATTAAACATGTCATATGTATTTCTTTACAATGTTATTAAATCTAAATGACTACATTAAACACACACCAACAAAAATATATTTTTTGTAATGTAAATAAGCTCCGCCTCTACTAAAAACGAGGATCATCATAGATGCAAAGCTACCATCAACTACGGACCATTTATTTAGTGACTTAAAATGGAAAGTGGGTAGAAGCAGTAGCACCAAAAGAAAATGTATGCAAAAATCTGTATCATAAATAATATTTTACGTAAAATAAACCACGTTCATACGGCTTTTACATTTGATTTCATTACATAGGAATGTACAGGTGTCCCTAATAAATTGGACAGCGAGTGGACATGATCAGTAATCACAGCATAGTGAACATGGGTGGCTTACTACTTCAATATTTGAATAATTTCAGCACTATTGTCACTTGAAATAAAAGTTAGCAACAGCTAACACCACTTTTGACCTTTTTAGGCATTTCTCAGTAGTGTTCGCTTGAACTACTCTGCCTTTGAACAATGAATGAACGTAACACCAACCCAGAAGATGGCATTATACAGTTAATATGCAGAATAGATTCAGGTTATGTGTTTTTTAATCGAGTAAAAGAGTTATAAAGTTACCTCCCGACGCAAACTCGACCAGCAGCGAGCACCAAAGCAGTCCGGCGACCCACAAGATCAGCAACTTCTTCCCAAAGGAGAACATCTTCCTTCGCTAGGTGGACATTTCACATGCTCGCAAACGTCTTCGGCACTCGGTCCGACATGGCGTTACGGTTCGGTTCTTTGAGAGAAAGCGGCGTTGGCGAACAGACCACCGAGCGAGCCCACCAACTCGCGACTCGAGAAACTCCGCCTCGTGAGCGTGCAAGTGCTGCTCACGTGAACGCGCGTACCAAAATAACAGCACTGAGAAACGTAAAGTATGCTTTGTATATATTCAACTTTTAAAAATGATCATATTTAATTTAACACAGCAATAGTAAAAACTAAGCTTTAATTTTATTCTTTTTTTTTTTTTATCCCAGGCATGTTTACAGGGATGTCCAAGCCATGGTTCGCGGGCCGGAAGCGGCCCGCTAGTGGGTGCTGTTCTGCCTGACAGGCACCTTGTAGCTCATTTATACTGTAAATTAGGGCGGAACCATAGACTTCAATACTCTATTGACGGGACACTTCGTCATTCTTTACGTTAGCCTTACCGTAGCGGGCTGAGCTTAATTTAGTAATAGTCATTCGAAGACAGCACACGCTCATGTCCAAGCCGGATTTAAGCTTGGATTTTTGAAGAAGTACAAAAGCTGTACCGCACACAAACAGGAAGGATTGTCTCAGGAGTAATTTGTTCGAGGATTCAAGGTAATTGTTATATTTTCCTTACCATGCATGCATTTTTAAACATTGTGAAAAAAATCAATGGGATAAATCAGCTGCAACTGCATTGGCATCGTAGTTCGTCATATTTACGTAAAATAAAGACTAACTGCACGATTTTTTTTTTGTTTTTAACCAAGAATTGAGACTGTTTTACATACATATCTATGAAGAATTCGAGGATTTAAGCATTTATTCACAAGAATTTTCACCAGAAAAACTCTGTGTACGCCAGGTGGCCGCTAGCCTCATTCACAAACAGAGTAGCATTGTAATTCGACATATTTACGTAAAATGAACGCTAACTGTACGTTTTTTTTTTTTTTTTTTTTTGCTTTTAACCAAGAATCGACACTGTTTTACGTCCATATCTATGAAGAATTCGGGGATTTAAGCTTTTATTCACTAGAAGTTTCACCAGAAAAGCTTTGTTTACGTCAGGTGGCCGCTAGCCTCATTCGCGAACATAGTAGCATTGTAATTCGACATATTTACATAAAATAAATGCTAACTGCACGGTTACTTTGCTTTTAACCAAGAATTGAGACTGTTTTACTTCCATATCTATTAAGAATTCGAGGATTTAAACATTTATTCGCAAGAATTTTCACCTGAAAAGCTCTGTTTACGTCAGGCAGCTGCTAGCCTCATTCGCTAACAGAGTAGCATTGTACTTCGACATATTTATGTAAAATAAACGCTAACTGCACGTTTTTTTTTTGTTTTTTTTTGCTTTTAACCAAGAATCGAGACTGTTTTACGTCCATATCTATGAAGAATTCGGGGATTTAAGCTTTTATTCACTAGAATTTTTACCAGAAAGCTCTGTTTACATCAGGCGGCTGCTAGCCTCATTCGCAAACAGAGTAGCATTGTAATTCGACATATTTACGTATAATGAACGCTAACTGCACATTTTTTTTTTTTTTTTTTTTTTTGCTTTTAACCAAGAATCGAGACTGTTTTACGTCCATATCTATGAAGAATTCGGGGATTTAAGCTTTTGTTCACTAGAATTTTCACCAGAAAAGCTTTGTTTACATCAGGCGGCCGCTAGCCTCATTCGCGAACAGAGTATCATTGTAATTCGACATATTTATGTAAAATAAACGCTAACTGCACGGTTACTTTGCTTTTAACCAAGAATTGAGACTGTTTTACTTCCATATCTATTAAGAATTCGAGGATTTAAACATTTATTCGCAAGAATTTTCACCTGAAAACTCTGTTTATGTCAGGCAGCTGCTAGCCTCATTCGCTAACAGAGTAGCATTGTACTTCGACATATTTACGTAAAATAAACACTAACTGCACAGTTTCTTTGCTTTTAACCAAGAATCGAGACTGTTTTACGTCCATATCTATGAAGAATTCGGGGATTTAAGCATTTATTCACAAGAATTTTTACCAGAAAGCTCTGTTTACATCAGGCGGCTGCTAGCCTCATTCGCAAACAGAGTAGCATTGTAATTCGACATATTTACGTAAAATGAACGCTAACTGCACGTTTTTTTTTTTTTTTTTTTTTTTGCTTTTAACCAAGAATCGAGACTGTTTTACGTCCATATCTATGAAGAATTCGGGGATTTAAGCTTTTATTCACTAGAATTTTCACCAGAGAAGCTTTATTTACGTCAGGTGGCCGCTAGCCTCATTCGCGAACATAGTAGCATTGTAATTCGAAATATTTACATAAAATAAATGCTAACTGCACGGTTTCTTTGCTTTTAACCATGAATCGAGACTGTTTTACTTCCATATCTATTAAGAATTCGAGGATTTAAACATTTATTCGCAAGAATTTTCACCTTAAAAGCTCTGTTTACGTCAGGCAGCTGCTAGCCTAATTAGCTAACAGAGTAGCATTGTACTTCGACATATTTACGTAAAATAAACACTAACTGCACAGTTTCTTTGCTTTTAACCATGAACTGAGACTGTTTTACGTCCATATCTATGAAGAATTTGGGGATTTAAGCATTTATTCACAAGAATTTTTACCAGAAAGCTCTGTTTACATCAGGCGGCTGCTAGCCTCATTCACGACAACTATATAACTAACTATGCAACTGTATAATGACAATAAGGGGCTATTCTATTCTATAATAAGTTGTGATTGTATTTTGAATTTTTTAATAATCTATTTATAAATTATTTATAATTTATTCTGCATGTTTTCCTCAAGTATTAAGTTCCTGATGTGAAAAATTAAGTGATTTATTAGCTGTTGAAAAAAAATAAGTTGCTATTTTGGGCAAAAACACACATGATATGTTAAATATTGCTATTAATCCTGAAAATATAGGTGATTATCTCTGCATTTGGTGATTTTTGTGTATCTAGTGTAAAATCTGAGAATTTTATAGCCTTTTTAAGTTTTATTATACTTATATAAAAAATAATTAACCAGGATTTAATTGGGAACGACTTTGAATTTTTTTATGCCGCTGCTCATGGAGACTCATATATGGCTAAGGTAGGTGCCTGTTTTGGTTTTAGGTCGGTCGCAGCTTTGGTTTTGAAAATATTTGAACTTGAAGTTTTTGAAAATAGGCCCCCTACGGATCAGCCGTGTGCCCCGTGTCATGTCAATATATTATAAAGTCTATGGCTGAACGATATTGAAAAAAAACTTACATTCAGACTTTCTTGGGGTATATATTATTGTGATATACAGTATATAACACTGTAATTTTTGCATTTAGGAAACAAAAAAGTTAAGTCTGGACAGCATGCGAATAATCATGATTCAAATTTTAATTGCTTGACAGCACGATGATAAGTACATTATTTCAATACAGTAGCTCATCATATAAAGTGGGCCGGTCTGTGGCATGAAACTCCACGACTGAAAATGAGTCCCACTCCAGCCCTGGTACCGCCTCCTTTTGTGTAGGACCCTCTTCAATAGGGTTTTTTTCACCTCGGTGTGTGAATGCATTTCTCATCTCAGGATATACAAAAACATCTCTGTCAGCCATGCCCACAACACGAAAGAGGTTCCACACAAAAAAAAGCTTCCAGCTTTCATTAGATGATTAGTGGGGGACAATCTGCCACCAGCTTCAGCTGCTTGACGTCCGCGTTGCATGACGTCGGAGTTGGGTCCGTTCAGTCCTGCTTGCAGGCCTCATTGAAAATTGTGTTTCAATCTCCTAGATCACAAGTTTCCGGTACTCCTGTTTAATGCAGCTGAAAACCGCATGGTAAAAGCGTCGCTCGGCCGACATGAGGTCGGTGACCATCTCCGTGTGATCTAAGGCAGGCAACAAGTAGAGCGACGCCTTCAAGGACAGCGAGGTGAGCAGCTCGGAGAACTTGGTGGAAGCGTCCGCCGGAACCATGATGTCACAGGTCCCGTGGATCAAAGTGAGTGGAGGCACTCTAGGAGAAAGACAAACTAGTTATTACAAATAGTTGTTAGCACGGAGTATTCGCTTCATTTTTGGCATCACCTTTTCAGTTTGTCCTGGTCAAACTTCTCCAGCCAGTAAGTGGGTGAGTAATACGGGAAGTTCTCCACTCCGTTCATGGCTTTATGCATAGCCGAGACGTATTCCACTCCTCGTTCCTGCTCATATTTGTAATGCTCCATGATGTTGTACACACCACTGAGACCTAAACAAAAAATGGCAGCTAATGGGTAAACTGCTGAACAATTTAGACTTTTTAAAAAGGAACAGAAGCATGATGTTTCCTGATTAGAGTTGTCCAATAATTACTCTTTAACAGATAACCGATATCCTGATGTTGTCCAACTCCAACAATCTAATATCGATATCAAACCGGTACCGATATACAGGTAGTCCCCGGGTTACAAACGAGTTTCGTTCCTACTATGGCTACGTAACCCGAATTTCCACGTAAGTCGGATTAGGTACCACTACAAAACAACTATCCAAAAAGTCCAAAAGTATTGTATTTTGTTTAATGATGGAGGATACATTGCCCTCTGGTGGCAGTGTTGGGTCTAGCTGGACTGTCGCCTTATGACTAAGGAGCAGACTCTTGCCTGACATGGATAAACGACAGCTGCGCTCTGGTTTGTTTCAGCTAATATATGTTTGTGTATGCATTTCTAATTAAGTTTAGCGCTATAGTTTGTGGAGTTATGTGTGAAGGAGTTGCTATGAGAATTGTAAATACGTTAGCATTCCTAGTATTTAAGGTAGCAGACTTTTGTTCGGAAAATTAGGCAAATTTAATCTACTAAATTTACATATTGATCAGATTGGATGGACATTGAATACCTAATGTTTTGTGTACCAATTGTTTTGTGTACTAAACTGTGCCCACAGTTTAGCAGTGTGGTAATCTATACCCACAAATTACTAAACTGTTCCCATAGTTTAGTAAACAGTAAACTGTGGGTACAGTTCAGTAAACTGTGGGATCAGATGACTAAACTGTGGGAACACATTACTAAACCGTGGGTACAGTTTAGTAAACTCTGGGTACAGATTACTAAACTGTGGGTACAGATTACTTAACTGTGGGAACACATTACTAAACCGTGGGTACAGTTCAGAAAACTGTGGGCACAGATTACTAAACTGTGGGTACAGTTAGGTCAACTGTAAACGGTAAACAGATTACTAAACTGTGGGTACAGTTTAGTAAACTGTGTGTACAGTTTAGTAATATGTGGGTACATTTTACGAAAATGTTGGTACAGATTACTAAACTGTAAATACAGATTACTAAACCGTGGGTACAGTTAAATAAACGGTAAACAGTAAATACATTACTAAACTGTGGGTACAGTTTCGTAAACTGTTGGTACAGATTACTAAACTAACTGTTTTCCCACAGTTTAGTAATCTGTACCCACAGTTTAGTAAACTGTCAGTACAGTTTAGTAACCTGTGGGTACAGATTACTAAACTGTGGGTACAGATTACTAAACTGTAGGAAAACATTACTAAACCATGGGTACAGTTTAGTAAACTGTGTGTACAGATTACTAAACTGTGGGAAAACATGACTAAACCCTGGGTACAGTTTAGTAAACTGTGGGTACAGATTACTAAACTGTGAGTACTGTTTAGTCATCTGTGGGTACATTTTACGTAAATGTTGGTATAGATTACTGAACTGTGGGTACAGATTACTAAACCGTGGGTACAGTTTAGTCAACTGTGGGTACATATGACTAAACTGTTGGTGCAGATTACTAAACTGCGGGTGCAGTTTAGTCATCTGTGCGTACATATTGTGTACATAAATTTATAAATCATTATTTTTCATTTATTGTTCACTGTATTTGTGCACCATGAGCGATTAGGGTCTTTCCCACAGTTCACAAATCCTAAGCAGCTTTGGATTTGGAGACATCTAGTTGTCATTCTAGACATAATTGATATGTTCAGCTACGACTAGCCCATGCACAAAGGTTAGAGTCTTGTACATTAATTTACAACCCAGCATACACTAAATTCTTACCGATGATGCCTTTGATCACCGAAACTAAATCCCGCTGTTTGCTTGCTTCGATGAAAAGCTCTTCCCTAGCGTCGATGAGAAACAGTGTGGTCAGTACACACAAATGCGCACCTGCTGAATGGCCAATCAATATGATATTATCCTGCAAATGACAAAAAGGTAAACGTTAAAGACAAATCAGATAACAGGGTTCCCGTTTGGAAGTTTTAAGAAGCCAGTTATGCTAAAAGCGACTCTGAAAACCAGCCCAATTTGCGAGCTCATGATGATTTGCTTTGACAGGGGCTGGCCGAGTCGCAACTGTACAACTAATAGAGTTTGATGAGACTGCAAAGTGGGGGGGGGGGGGGGGAGTCCCTTAAGACATCAGTATACAACCACGATGACTGCTGATGTCAAGCAGTAAAACATTGGATTTCTAGTTTTTTTGTGCAGAAGACATTTGAACAATTTAAATCAGATTGGAAGTCATAAATAAGCATCGGGACATTCCTCTAGTCATGTGCACCTTAGAGTTTAAAAAGTATTTTTATATTTTTCTTACTTTGTCAAAGTTGAACTTTGAGCCACTCTCTTGAGTCCAAATTAAGCAATCTGCAATATCTTGTATCATCCCTAAAACGTTCATCTGCAAATGGGAAAGGAAAACACTGTGATTAGCCACCTTGATAACAATGGGGAAACTTTTTTTGTTGAGTTAGGTCTGACAGCTGTTTGTAAGGGTCATTTTTTCCAAATAGGGTGCCATTTAGAAATAACAGAGGGGACATTTTATGCTAAAGTTAGCCCTCATCCTAGCATAATAGCTAACATGACTGAAGATAGTTGATGTGAAATCTTATCATTTTACGAATAAACCTTTTGAAAAGATTCAATTCCAGGAATTTTTATGATCAACCGCACTGAACGTACTTCCTAAAACGGCAAAATAAAATTCTCTTTTTAATTTTTTTTTTATATATTTAAAAAAAAAAAAAAAAAAAAAAAATTCCCACCACCGGTGCGATGAAAGAAAAAACTTTTTTTCTTCTTCTTGTAATATCTTTTAATTCTAAAACAACAAATGATAAAATATAACAAATAAATAAATAAATAAATAAATAAATAAATAAATAAATAAAAGTTTATGCAGGACAATAACATTCTAACAATTATTTTGGATTTTTTTTTTCCTACTTGTATTAGTTATTTATAGGGATGTCCCAATCCGATCACATAATCGAAAATCGATTTTTAAGAGGATCAGAATCTCCCTCCTGCTGGTTTTCTTGGTCAACAGTGCCCTGGAGTTAATTTGTATTTATTTAAAGTTAATTTAGTCAGTTTGAATTTAAATTTTTTTTTAACAACACTTTTTTTGGGGGTATCGGATTAAGACTCGGTTTTGACAAATTCTCAAAATCAGGTGACTCGGACTCGGGTGCAAAAATATGGGATTGGGACAACCCTAGTTATTTTATTGACTGAATTTGAATGAAACACACTGTGGAAATAGCAAAATTCCACATCAACCTTTTACAAGAAGTCAATTAAAAAATATAATTTAGGAGTCTGTACCCTTGAATTTTTAATAGATGGCAGTTAATAATACACACACACACAAAATAAATAAGTTGAATGAGTATTTGTCCAACTTTAGTGAGAATACAGCTTCATTTATATTGGGGACACAAATGCCACCTTATTAAAAATGATCCATTGCAAATTTTAAGGTGTAGAATCAGAATTTTTGTTCTGTATTGGAGAGAGAGGTTGATGCAATGAACCTTTGGATATGTGGTGTAGTCAGGACAAATGACAGTCGCATTGAGTTCTTCAGTCAGCTGCCGGGCCAGCAAACAGTAAACGCGTCGTTCCCCGGACGACCAACCACCACCGTAGACAAATACCACCAGCGGTGGTGGTGCTGTCTTATCTCCAAATCCGGGAGGGTGGTACAAGTCAAGCTTGTTCCCACGGCGACCGAATGTGATGCCCTTTCAAGTGTCAAGACAAAAGCATAGTTTCACAGTGAACAAATAAGGGACATATCATACTAATTCCCCAAAAGACCAAATATTCTAATGTTTTTAACAGGCAAAATAGTACTCTATTAAATGGAACCTCGGACTTAAAGACTTGTAGGCTCTAATAAGCCACATTTGTTCTCTTGTTAAGTTATTTGAAACACATATATTATTGCCATTGATTTAAAAATCTCTAATATTTAGTACATGTTTTAACCTACAGAGGGCGCCATGTTTTACACGCGCAATGCACGCTGGGGGTGATGACGCGGTTGGCCTGGACTGGGAGAGGAGTTGTGTTAGCTAGCAAAGCAAGCTAGTATGACAACTGGCATGATTTTGTCACATTCTGCCTCTGGTCGGATTGTTTTGTTACAGAGATGAGGGATGAGTTCCCGACTTCGTACCTGACTTCGTACCTGAAAACCTTGTCACCTTGTCTTTAAACCGATCCTAGGCGGCTTGCTGAGATATTGACTTGCTGCCATTTGACAGCCTCTTACCGCGGTCTTCCATCGTTTTTTTTTATTGATCCCGACCGACTGTCACAAACCGTTTTTCCGTGGTTTTTGTGTGTGTTAAATAAATCCTTACACGCAATCCCTGTTATTGTTGTCCGCTTGCTGTCTGAAGTGAGCCACATTTTTTAATTCCGTGATCAAACCAGCCTCACTTTCTTTTAACAACAATGGCAACCTACTAGTTAAACAAAATTGTCAAATTTTATAAAAATGAAAACATTAAGCGGGATTTGGGAAAAAATGTTCATTTGTGCTGCCAACGTTTTTGAGATATTAACAATTTGGAGTCACTTACTTTTTATTTAGGGCATTCCCGGGTCACTTCCTGTTCATTAACTCACAAAAATCATTAGGAAGTGACCTATAAATGCCTCAAAATCAATAGGAAGTGACCAAAAAAACAATAGGAAATGACCTGAAATGCCCCCAAAATGAACTCATCACGTCCAATACATTTGAAGTGGGAGGGATGGCAGTAGTGCTGCAACGATTAATCGATTAACTCGAGTATTCGAATAGAAAAAAAAAAATTTGAATTAAATTTTGTTGCTTTGAGTATTCGTTTAATTAAAGTGGCGTTGTAATGTAAAGTATTTGCATTTCGTTTTATTGATTAGGGTGGATTCACTGCTCTCTGTTCTGCCTCATTTCACATGGCTGAATCCAACTAATCCCTGTTAAGACCAACGTAAGCTAAGTTTTTGTTTGAGCGAATGTTTTTAATGAATTCGTAAATTACTTTATAGATATATTTAGGCGTTTTTTGTAGGAATATGTGTCTGAACCATTTCTAAGGAGCATTGTAAAATAAAAACGTTAGCATTTTATAGCATTTAAGCTACCAGACTTTTGCTATGTAGGTTATCCAATTGTTCTTTTGTTGTACATACAGTAGATCCTCATTTCTTTAATTTTTTTTATACCATTTGAGGCTCAGCTCAGGTACCGTATTGGCCTGAATATGAGACGGTGTTTTTTGCATTGAAATAAGATAATTTAAAAAATAAATAAATAAAAAGAGGGGGGTCGTCTTATATTCGCGGTCTAGACATTATACCCATTCACGACGCTAGATGGCTCCAGATATCATTGAAGCGATGTTCTGTCATGACGGATCTCAGCTACTCTCCCCATTTACGACGCTAGATGGCGCCAGATATCATTGAAGCGATGATCTGTCATGACAGATCTCAGCTACTAGTTTAACCAGTTTGCATTATTTTATTGCAATGTTTTTCCTTATTCAGAATTGTTTCAAGGCTAGTTACAGTTAGACTCCACTTTGATGGTTAATGCAGTTATTGCAATTTTGTTGTTTTATCACAATAGATTGGTTTATTTACATTTCAAAAACCAGAAGCCATTCATTTACGAATGTGATTGCACTTTACTTTACACTAGGGCTGTCCCAAACGACTAATTTTCTCCCGATTAGTCAGCCGACTATTTTTACGATTAGTCGACTAATCTAATAATTAAAAAAAAAAAAAAAAGTTTTTTTTTTTTTTCTAATTTAGTAATAAAATTTTTGTTGACGCTTATCAATTCACAAAAAACATATTGGAACACTTAAATTATTTATTAAAGTACAAATAAACACGTAAATAACAATAATAAATCAAAAATAAACAATGAGTTCAAATGCTGATAGAATTAACTAGTGTAGCATCCCGATTGAAAAGATGGTCTCTTAAACTGATGGTTTACAACTTTTATTCCATCCTTGATGTAATCACACTGTAAAAGCTACGGTGCACACAAATAAAACAACACAATTAGAAATTAACGAAAACTTTTCACCCTTTTCCTTTTAAACCTTATTTATATATCAATGAATTGCCTATATGAATTGCCTTTACCTTATTACCTTAAACAATCTCTCCCTTGAGTGCAATCACTGTATATACTGTATATATTTATGACCTTTTAACCTTATATAATTTTCTATACCATAAAATAAACCATAACATGAAATCTTTCAGTTAGCATTAAGAACAATACTAATAGCACTTATACGCCCATTGTCAATGAAACATTATTATTTAGTAAGGCAACAGCACCCTCTGGTGTACAAAAAATGAAGAAAAAAAAAATTTACAAACTGGGTTACGGCGCTTGAGGTGTTTATTCACGGCCGACGTGCAGCCAAGCTTGGCATTGAAGAGACAGGACGGAAGAGTGTACGCTCCTTTGTTTCTTTGAAATAAGTCAATGTTTTGGACACTCTGGTGCGCTTTTTTTGGCTTTGTGCCGCTTTCCCCGCTTGCATACAGAGCATCCGACATTCTGAATTTTCCGCGCATATATTTTTTTAACCCTTCATTAACCGTCGACGGGATGTTGTGCTCGTCGACGGATTTACGTCATCGATGACGTTGACTATGTCGACTAGTCGGGACAGCTCTACTTTACACATTTAAATGTTCAGATATTAAGATTGGAATGAGGCAAAAAAACATGCTTTTTCTCTCAAATATATTGTTCTAATCATTTGTTTCGGATGTACTGCAATTATTTTCTGTATAAAAAATTAATTTGGTGTTCAAAAAGTCTTTTTACAAACTTGAGTCATGAAAAAGGGGGGTGGGGTCATCTTATAATCAGGGCCGTCTTATATTCAGGCCATACGGTATTTTAATTTTTCATGTTCCTTATCCGATTACTCGATTATTCCAACTAACTATTTAATCGATTAATCGACAACTAAAATAATCGATAGCTGCTCCCTAGACGGCAGCAAACGAACGAATTAAGGGGATGACAAAAAATCAACACATGAAATGTTGCAAAATCGTCGCCTGGCATTGGCTGCCACTGACAGCCATAGATGTCCAATCCGTTTGAAGTGGGAGGGTGGCAGCGAATTCACGTTCATTCGCTGCCATTCCTTCCTTGTACCTTTTACTAGTGATAAACTCATTCCTAGTGATGCACGATAATGCATTTTTCAACCGATATCGATAACCGATAATTTCCTGCCCCTTCCACCCGATAACAGATAATGTCACGCCGATACTTCTATTCAAATATGTATGTAAAATTTAAAGTATACAAGGATCAAATGTTACTGTGCAAAAATGTAATTTAGTGCTATTTTTTTCCACATCAAATGTGAACAAGTAGTAAATTCCAACAACTAAACAATGGCAATGGCGTTGTGTAATGGTAAGCTTTTGGCAACAATTACTTAGAGAGTAAACACCCAAGTTGCACAAAAATGCCTTTAAAAGTAAGCCATTCCTAACATATATCACATTACTACACTGAAAAAACACCTCCTTAAACTAGCAGAATTGGACAAAACTGTTGATTGCGCACATTTGGAGGCTAAATCAAGTATATAATTATCGGATTGCATTATCGGTTGAATTTTTTTATTATCTGGATTATCTGTGTGACGTCATAATTGCCATTATCGGCCGATAATTATCGGTGACCGATATTATCGTGCATCTCTACTCATTCCAATTCACAGCAGAAGGATAGTGAGATCGAAAATATGGGTCAATTAATTTGTGAACATGTGTCTCCTCCTAGTGGCCACTTGGAGGTTTTACAATACCAAAGTAAATGAGTGAATTTCCCCCCCTTGATGTTTTCTAAACTGCCAGGATCCTCACACTTTTAACTCATTGCTTGCCATTGTTCAAATGGATTGGACGTCTATCGCCGTTAACGGCACCGAAACAAAATTATTCATTGCCATCCTTCAGCAATTGCATTAAAATATGCTACATTTAAAGAATACCCCCCCCCCCCCCAAAAAAAAAATGTAAAGGAAACACACCTTTTCATAATGCGCTCTGTTCTTGTCATTCTCGTACCATGACTTCAGCTGTAAGTAAAGTCTTCCATACTGCAGGCATTTGAGGGACTCCAACACAGCTTTTGTAATACCGTAAATCCGTCTGGGTGAAATGGAAAGTGTCAGTCAATGTTTTTTCTTTCCTTAGAGCAAACATCATTTAGCAAGTTACCTTGGTTTTACAGCTTCTAAATACTTTTTATAGCCAGGTTTGCTGGGCAAGCCAAGCATCAACTGGGCAGCCAGGGAGACAGAGTACGGAACACCCACAAACAAGATGCCCACAGCCGCTGGCAACCACAAGTGGTATTTAAACCCTGACCTTGAAAAGACAAAGTAATGGTAGTCGAGTCCAACTCAAATCAGGTTGGATTTGAAATGTTATTTGTTATATAAGCGCGGAAAAGAGAATTCTTTTTAACCGCCTCTATTCAAGTACAGTAATACATGGAGCCCCTCGGGTGCCGGGGTAGGAAAAAAATATTTTTCATAGTTAATCTGTACCTGCAGTTTAGTAAACTGTACGCACAATTTAGTAAATTGGGTACAGTTTAGTCATATGTACCTACATATGACTAAACTGTGAGTATATTACTAAACTAGATCCACATTTAGTGTATTAATCTGTACCCACTGATTACTAACCTGTACAAACAGATTACTAAACTCTACCTGCATATTATTAATCTGTATCCAGAATTTAGTAATATGTACCCACAGAATACTAAACCGTGGGTACTAAACTATATCCACAGTTTACTAATCTGTACCAACAGATTACGAAACTGTGCCCACAATTGAGTAAACTGTACTAACATTTTAGTAATGTGTGGGCACAGATTACTAAACTGTGGGTACAGATTACAAAACTATATTCACAGTTTACTAATTACTCACAGTTTAGTAATCTGTAGATACAAATCAGTAAACAAGGCACATTTTTGTAATCTACCCACAGTTTAGTAATCTGGACCCACGATTTAGTAATATGTACCCACAGATTACTAAACAATGGGTAGATTACTAAACGGTGCCCAGTTTAGTAAAATGTACTCACATTTTTGTAATCTGTGGGTACAGTTTCATAATCTGTGGGTACAGATTACTAAACTAAATTCACAGTTTACTAATTACTCACAGTTTACTAATCTGTAGGTACATATCAGTAAACAAGGCATATTTTATTAATCTACCCATAGTTTAGTAATCTGGACCCGCAATTTAGTCATATGTACCCACAGATTACTAGTCAATGGGTAGATTACTAAATGTGCCCAGTTTGGTAAAATGTACTTAAACATTTTTGTAATATGGGGGTACAGTTTCATAATCTGTGGGTACAGATTATTAAACTATATTCACAGTTTACTACTTACTCACACTTTACTAATCGGTAGGTACATATCAGTAAACAAGGCATATTTTATTAATCTACCCATAGTTTAGTAATCTGGACCCGCAATTTAGTCATATGTACCCACAGATTACTATACAATGGGTAGATTACTAAACTGTGCCCAGTTTGGTAAAATGTACTCACATTTTTGTAATATGTGGGTACAATTTCATAATCTGTGGGTACAGATTACTAAACTAAATTCACAGTTTACTAATTACTCACAGTTTAGTCATCTGTAGGTACTGTACATATCAGTAAACAAGGCATATTTTATTAATCTACCCATAGTTTAGTAATCTGGACCCACAATTTAGTAATATGTACCCACAGATTACTAAACAATGGGTAGATTACTAAATGTGCCCAGTTTGGTAAAATGCACTTAAACATTTTGGTAATATGCGGGTACAGTTTCATAATATGTGGGTACAGATTACTAAACTAAATTCGCAGTTTACTAATTACTCACAATTTGTGGGTACAGATTAGTGAACTGTGGATATAGTTTAGTAATATACCCACAATTTAGTAATCTGTGGGTACAGATTGCTAAACTGTGGGTACAGATTACTAAACTATATCCAGGAATTACTAATTACTCATAGTTTACAATACTCTTGCTAATAATAATAATAATAAAAGCAAAAACATATCATTCGTCTATTAAACACAGTTAGTAGCGACACAACCCACGTTTTAAATACAATAATTGTGCAGTATCCCGATATTTTAAGTGCAACAATTATAAATTCCTTAACTAGGTCATCAAGGCAATGCTTCATGTTTCGAGATGTCAGGTTGCTAGTTTTCAAATGGTCAAAAACACAGATAAGTACAACAATAAAATAACATACATTACTACGGTCACAATTAAAGTACCAGTCCTCCGAATGCACGTGGAAATTCGCAGTTAATTATTTTGCACTCCTTGTCCTCGAGAAGTCATTCGGGTACTGTAACTGTACTTGACGTCAACAGAGAACACACGAGAACACGTGAGAACTACGGGACTTTACTTCCGGGTTTAACACGAGGAATGTTAAATGTAAAGTTTTTTAAGAACCTGGGAGAAAAGCGTCGTTTGTGTAGTTTCAGCCGTACACTAAAATACAATAACCACATATTTCTAATTTCCAACAGTTGAATTGACGTTGTCAGGTTTACCGCGGTTTTTTAATGCGTTTTCGTTCGCGTGTGAGACGATTACTATCTTGGCTAGAAGGTATCCGCTTTGGTAATAACCCGGAAGTAAGATCTTGACTTCTCGTGATAAGCCAGACGTCGATAATAACCATATTTTAAACGACACCTTCTTGTTTTACGATCATATAAATGTGGATTATAACATATAGGGGGGAAATGTTTCATCCGTTGGAATATATTGTAAACAAAGAGGGTGTAGAGAGCTCTTTGTCCAGCAGAGGGGGAAAAAGGACTGTATATTAGTATATGGCAAAATTTCATAAAAGGCTTTACGCTATAGTATTGGTCATTTTGCTAATGCCTTTGTCCAAAGAGTGGTTCAAATTTTAACCCTTTACTTGTTTCATGTTTTACAGTTTTAAATGTATAATTTAAAATGAAATTTTAGAAATAGTAAAATAAATAAATACACAAAACATTTTTGTTATTTTTTTTTTTAATCATTATTTTTCAAATAAACATTTTTCAAATACAGAATATTTTGTGTTATCTTTCATTCTTTTTTCAGGAAATCAGGAAAAGATTTTTTTTAAACAAAAAAAGTAAAAGAAACTAAAAAATCAAATGTTATCATTTGTTGTTAATTTTTTAAATTAAACATTATAAATATAAATGAGAGAATCGTGTTTTTTCTTACTCTTATTGAAAACATGTTTTTAATACAATGTTTTTAAAAATGTTGAAAAAAAAAGCACCAAAAAATTCTTTCTTATGATTATTATTATTATTATTATTATTTACCTTTTCTTTATTTAAAACAAAATCAGGAAAAGAAAAAAAATGTTTTTTTTTTTAAACCAATCTTTAAAAAGTAAAGTAAAAAGAAACAATAAAAAATATATTTAATTTTAATTTTTTGTTTTGTTTAATGAAACTTTTAAAAAATATATATTTAAGAGAATATTGAGTGTTTTTTTCTTACTCCTTTGTTGAAAACGTTTTAAATTATTCAAAATTATACCACATAATATCTGGTGCGCACTAGATGGTTTAATTTTACTGAATTTTAGTCGATGTCTCTTTAGGCGCTCCGTCGAATAGTATTTTTTAAACTACTTTTTTAATACTACATATTTTAAAATGAAAAACTAAACATTTTTTAAAACGAAATGGGAAAATATCCAAATCCAGCCCTAAAATGGATTGGACGTCTAGCACTGTCAATGGCAGCCAACGCGTGTCCTACAAAGGGTTCAAAATAATGAGTTCTGACTCTTTTGCACAGCCTGCTTGTTGAGCTGTCATTCAAAAAGTCCACGTATGACAGGGTCACATTTCTTTGACCCCTCATATTACATTAACAAATGACTATCTTTAACTTCCAACATTTATAATGCGGTTCTTGTATGCTTTCATTGGCCTCGTAACATGGAACCTTTACCAAACGCAGTACCAACCCAAAGGTTATTGTTATGTTTGGCCCCTTGGAGCGAAGCCTCCAAAACCTGAGTGGGTGTGCGGTTGCCACGATGTGGGGAGTCCCAGGTGCTTTTTTCAAACGCCACAATAGAAATCAACTTGCCATGTATATATATATAGTGCGAAGTCAGGCTTTAGCCTGACAGCCTAAAAGCCGAGTCAGCCCCTTTTCAATTCGGCGGTCCGATTTAACAACGGTTGCCTCGTGCTTGTTTAGGAATGATACCATCCTGAGCGGAATTTTTGTATTCACAGCGGTGCTAAGATAATAACTGAGAACAAAGCTACGTTGTGTGTCGGTACCGTACGCCGCGAGCCCTTGAAACGTGGAGAGAGAGAGAAAAAAAAAAGTGGCCTCGATTGAAGAATCGAGTTAGTTGTAAAGTGAAGAATAATAATCACGGGGGGTGGCGGTGGTGTAAATGAGTTTCTGACGGGAACTCCTTGCACTTGAACTTTTTTCCAATTTTCTGAGAACTTGATGTGTGATTGCTCAACTGGAAAGGTTTCTAGTACTGGTTGCCATTGTGGAAAAATCCCTTTCAACGATTCTGTGGTGCAACGTTGAAAAATGCGTCATCTCGATCCTTTTAACGCTCCTGTTATCTACAGTTAATCGTCGACAAGAGATAGGAAAAGCACTGTCAGAAAACAGTGGTGGAATATAACAAAGTAAGAGTACAGTCCCTGACAAAAGTCTTGTTGCCGGCCCGAAATGGTGGTATCGGCGAGTACCAACAAAGACGGCGCCGATACCATTTACCGGTCCATTATTATAACATTTGACCGCAGCCTTTTTTTTCTCCTGGCGCTCACTACACTCTGTCTCTGTGTTGTGTGATGACACGTGAACACCAAGCAGCTATCGCTATGGGCCTGCTCCAGACCAATGAGAACGGGCCAATAGCCACTCCCGACCAATGACAAGGGCGCTTTTTCATATGAAGGAAAAATAAACCAGGAGAAATGGCGGCGGTCGGGAAATATTTCAAAATACAAATCCCGTCGATTAAAATCAATGGCTGCATGCAAGATTTGCGGCCTGAAAGTTTGGAGATGTGGAGTTAAATCGGCCAGTTTCAATACCTCGAACCTGATAAAACATTTGAAGACGAAACGTGAACGAACACAACGAGTTTGAGCCTGCAAGAGCAGGACTGCTATCCAGAGGAAGGGCGCTGGACCGGTGCAACAATCTCTGGTAAGGTCAACTTTATTTTGTCTTTTACTTAAAGAAATGCTGCAGTAATTTGGGAACTGTTTCCAAAGTAGGGTTGCCACCTTTCAGAAATAGAAATAAGGGACTCCCCCATCCCGAAAAAAGGAGGCTAATAGAGAGACGGGATGCTGTGGTCAATTATTATTACTTATAATTGTTAGCGTCCGCAAATGCGGAAACAAGGTTGGAACTCGAAGCAGACAACAAGCGGGGGATACGTACAAGGGTTTAATGATTGCAAACAAAAAATAACACGCGGGATAGTAGAAATAACAAAAGGAGTCCGTGACAGCAGGTCGACGGAGCTCAATACTACAAACTCGAAGGTTACTAAGACGATAGGCAGCGAGCCAAAAAGCCAAAATAAAAACACTCTATTACCTGCACAGGGTAGAGGTTACAAACGAGTGCAGCACACTAACAGAAAAAACCCAATGCAGGGGCGTAACAAGCAAATGTAGCGAGACTATAGTGCGAGATGTCAAATGGCGATCAGCAAGGCAAATATCTCGGCAGCCTTCTCTGAGATCACCCGTGCTTAAATGCTGCGTTGATGAGCCCGCATTGGATTCAGGTGCCACGTCAGGAACGCCCCCACTAACAGCCCAGCAACAAAACACAATCTAACCAGCAGCAGAATGTGACAATAATTTCCTGAAAGTTGCACAGTTCATTCAGAGTTTATTATTATGAATTTATTTTTACTTTCTTACTGTTGGGCTAGTATTATACTTTGTACTAGTCTTTTTTCTATTTTGCAAAGGTAAGCAACAGCCTGACAAAGCCTTGATAGCAATGATTTCACATCCAATTATGTAGCTCTTTGGGGGAAAAAAAAAAAGTAAAAAAAAAAAAAAAAATATATATATATATATATATATATATATATATATATATATATATATATATATATACAGTGCCTTGCAAAAGTATTCGGCCCCCTTGAACCTTGCAACCTTTCGCCACATTTCAGGCTTCAAACATAAAGATATAAAATTTTAATTTTTTGTCAAGAATCAACAACAAGTGGGACACAATCGTGAAGTGGAACAAAATTTATTGGATAATTTCAACTTTTTTAACAAATAAAAAACTGAAAAGTGTGGCGTGCAATATTATTATACAGTATATTAATATCTTTTGCTCCAATTACAGCTGCAAGTCGCTTGGGGTATGTTTCTATCAGTTTTGCACATCGAGAGACTGACATTCTTGCCCATTCTTCCTTGCAAAACAGCTCGAGTTCAGTGAGGTTGGATGGAGAGTGTTTGTGAACAGCAGTCTTCAGCTCTTTCCACAGATTCTCGATTGGATTCAGGTCTGGACTTTGACTTGGCCATTCTAACACCTGGATACATTTATTTTTGAACCATTCCATTGTAGATTTGGCTTTATGTTTTGGATCATTGTCCTGTTGGAAGATAAATCTCCGTCCCAGTCTCAGGTCTTATGCAGATACCAACAGGTTTTCTTCCAGAATGTTCCTGTATTTGGTTGCATCCATCTTCCTGTCAATTTTAACCATCTTCCCTGTCCCTGCTGAAGAAAAGCAGGCCCAAACCATGATGCTGCCACCACCATGTTTGACAGTGGGGATGGTGTGTTCAGGGTGATGAGCTGTGTTGCTTTTACGCCAAACATATCGTTTTGCATTGTGGCCAAAAAGTTCAATTTTGGTTTCATCTGACCAGAGCACCTTCTTCCACATGTTTGGTGTGTCTCCCAGGTGGCTTGTGGCAAACTTTAACCGAGACTTTTTATGGATATCTTTGAGAAATGGCTTTCTTCTTGCCACTCTTCCATAGAGGCCAGATTTGTGCAGTGTACGACTGATTGTTGTCCTATGGACAGACTCTCCCACCTCAGCTGTAGATCTCTGCAGTTCATCCAGAGTGATCATGGGCCTCTTGGCTGCATCTCTGATCAGTTTTCTTCTTGTTTGAGAAGAAAGTTTGGAAGGACGGCCGGGTCTTGGTAGATTTGCAGTGGTCTGATGCTCCTTCCATTTCAATATGATGGCTTGCACAGTGCTCCTTGAGATGTTTAAATCTTGCGAAATCTTTTTGTATCCAAATCCGGCTTTAAACTTCTCCACAACAGTATCTCGGACCTGCCTGGTGTGTTCCTTGGTTTTCATAATGCTCTCTGCACTTTAAACAGAACCCTGAGACTATCACAGAGCAGGTGCATTTATACGGAGACTTGATTACACACAGGTGGATTCTATTTATCATCATCGGTCATTTAGGACAACATTGGATCATTCAGAGATCCTCACTGAACTTCTGGAGTGAGTTTGCTGCACTGAAAGTAAAGGGGCCGAATAATATTGCACGCCCCAATTTTCTGTTTTTTATTTGTTAAAAAAGTTGAAATTATCCAATAAATGTTGTTCCACTTCACGATTGTGTCCCACTTGTTGTTGATTCTTGACAAAAAAATTAAATTTCATATCTTTATGTTTGAAGCCTGAAATGTGGCGAAAGGTTGCAAGATTCAAGGGGGCCGAATACTTTTGCAAGGCACTGTATATATATAAACTGGGTGGTATCGGTATGGTATCGTATCGGCCGATACTGCACAGCCAGGTATCGGTATTGGGGCCAAAAAATGGTATCGGTGCAACACTACTAATACAGTGGGGAGAACAAGTATTTGATACACTGCTTCAGTGTATCAAATACTTGTTCTCCCCACTGTAACTAGGGTTAGGGTTGTGTAATTAACGGCACCTGTTACTTACCTGTGGCACATAACAGGTGGTGGCGATAACAAAGGCTACGTTCATACTACAGGTCTTAATGCACGAATCCGATTTTTTGTCATATCCGTTTTTTTGGCGTGCCCGTTCAGACTGACTTTGTCCATTGAGACCATTCAAGTATTACGCATGCGCACTAATTTGCAGTCCGACACACGCTGAGCAAGCGCAGAAGCATCAAAACAAATGACCACACATGTTGGCTGTCATTCCAGGGATTATCATATTTTTCTTGTTAAAAAGAGGATACAAATAACAGACATTTATTATCCACGTTTAGTTTTATTTTCAAAGTTTATATGGACTGATAGAACGCATACACGCACACACATAAGCCTTGACGTGTGTGCGTGAAATGACGTGGGTGCGTCAGTTTGCCCCGACTCAGCAATGTGTTCAATAATGAAATATTGCTCATTCGGCGCACAGAATTAAAATCGAAAATTGACAGGGTTATCCTTTTCTTCATTTTATTTTTTTATGACTGTGCTCAAGCCCGCTTCGTGCTTAACAGCAGAGTTCAAGCTAGGCGCTAATGCCTGCATCGCTGCCGTCCTTCGTGCCTCTTGCTGTTTGCTGACGTAATTAGTGCATGAATTCCGATTCCGGAGAATGGACAGTACAGGCCGCCGCGACAGTCTGGAAAAATGTGGCCCACATCGGATTTGAACCACATACGAAAGTGACCCAGATCGGATTTGAAATGGTCCAGTTCTATGCGACTTGTCACGTTCAGACCGTCAAGTTAATGCCTCACTCGAGTCGGAAAAACACGAAAAAATCGGATTCGTGCATTAAGACCTGTAGTATGAACGTAGCCTAAATCACACTTGCAGCCTGTTAAAATGGATTAAAGTTGACTCTGTCCTGTGTCCTCTGCTTGTATGCTACATTCACTGACATCCTGTGCAACTCCTGGGGGCTAAGCCCCACCTGTTCTTAAAGCCTGGTGACCTCCCTGTGTATTTGGATGAACCATATTCCTGATTTGTGTTACTATTTGTAATTTTATACCTTGCCACTAGGGGTTGTAAATCATGTCTTTAACTGACCTGGACTCATCCCAGGCATCAAATGACAGCTAATCACAACACAGGTGCTGGTGGTTAGAGGGCAAAAACAGTTTTTGACTTTGGCTTAGTGCAGTGTGCACGAAAGGAATGTGCTCATTTTGTTTGTTCCATTGTGGATATTTTTTGGGTTTATTTTATTTGGATAAAATGTTGACTGTGGACAGGGCTTAATCAGAACAGTATTATTCTCCCAAGACACATATTTAGCTCATCGTCATGTCACAGTTATGAAGAATTATACGTCGACGAAATATTTTCGTCAACAACAATGCAGTAAAACGAGGTCCATACGAACCTGCAAAACCATTGAGTCATCATTTTTCTGTATTTGCTCAAGCCCTTTTCCCACCGACTCTCTTATCGGAGTCCCCTCCTTTCTCCTGCGCGCTTGAACATCCTCACCGGCTTGTTGGTATTCACCCTGTACATCTCAATGGCATCTCTGTCTCCCTTGAATCAATCACAGGGCCCCCATGAAAAACCGCATTACCCTCACAACTACTCCGTCTGGGTGCGATTCCGGGCATCGGGATGCCTAGAAACCGGGCCTTGCGGTCATTGCCAGTTTCCATGGTATCCCCCCCAAGAATCAAAGGGAGCTCCTCTCTGAGTCTAGTGTGTGTTTGCGAAGCTCGCGTGAAAAGATGGCTCTGTATCCCGGTGGTCTCGGGCCCACTGACAGCCGCTTTACACTACGAGGCCAGCTCGAGTTGTGCCGGGTGGAAGAGGAAACACAGAAGCGACGTTTCTCAGTACTTGGCTCGGCGCCATGCGGCGGTTAAGAGCTTGGGGGAGTAGGTCACAGTTTGCGGCAGGAAGTAAACACACCAGTGCGTACAAATTATAACCTGTCATTAACGATGTTAAGGGTAATCTAGGGATGGTGGTTGATCGATTGATTAATCGTTTCTAGATGGGGTGTCAAATATACTATATACTATATATTCTACCTGACAGGCACGTTGTAGCTTATTCATGCCGTACATATTAAATCACATGCTTTTATTTTGACATCGGCGCCTTGTGATCCGAGTGCGTGCGCTACATGGCTCACTTTCATGTCTGCAGTTACATTCGTTTATTTGTCCCCTCCCAGTCAAAATGGCGCCGTTAAAGGCAGCCAATTGACCACTGTCACGGTTCCGTCCCGGGTCGGCCCAGCCTGAGCTGTACCGGGTCATACCGGGTACCGGGGAGGTGCTCCCTGGTGTCATACTGCGCAACCCTCCCAGCCCGGGGGCGGGGTTGGAGGTCGCGCCTCCGTCCCCTTGGTCTGTCTCCGGCCCTGTCTGCCTCCCTGGGACCACGCCGGCTGCCGCTGTCCTTCTGTCAGAGGGGTCGGCGGCGGCAGAGGCGTAGCAAGGGTCCCCGGGGGCCCCAGGCAACAAGCAACATGGGGCCCTTCGAACGTGTGCAAGTAAGGGGGACAGTTGGACTTGGAGCAATAGCATATTTAATAAAAGTATTGTTAGGTTTTGTGTTGATTCCCTCCTAGTGTGTCCTTGTAATTGCCATTGATTTCACCTGGTGTACCGCTCCTTGTGTATCCTCCAATCTGCGCCCACCTGTGTCACCCATCTGTTCCTCATTGTCTCGTTACCCTTTGTCTGCGTGTGTATATAAGCTCCCAGGTTCTTTTCAGTCCTTGCTGCGTCATCGTCAATGTCTTTGTCAGTGTCAAAGTCGATGTCTATCCAAGCCCTTGTGTTCCAAGTAAGTTTTTTGATACCTAGCCTTTTGTTAGGGTTAGGGTTTTGTTAGGGTTTTTGTTTGCCACTGTGTTTTTTGGGATCACCTCAGTTTTGGTTTGTACTTTGTTTTTTCTGTCGGCCTTAATTAAATCATTTTTTGCACCGCCTTTTTTGCCTCGCTTGACTTTTCCTGCGTTTGGGTCCACACACACCTACCCGCCCAGCAATTCCTGACAAGTATAATAACACCTCGGTCTCATAAAGCGCTTTTTAGGACACTCAAAGTGCCCGGCTTCTACTACATTAGGACATAAAAGTACAGTAACATAGTACACTCACTGCTGTCTTGCTTCCTTTTCTCTTTTTCTGCTTTTTTTTCTTTCTTTTGTCGCTTCCAGAAGGATAACTTCTCTTCATTTTGGTTATACGCCAATTTAAAAAAGCTAAATCACCGCTCACTCTCACTCTGAGTCACGTGAGGCGGGGGGGAAGAGGGGGCGGTGTAGAGTGAGTGAAGGGGCCCCTTCAGGGAACGCAGACACAAGGCTTTCACTGGCACTGTCGTACTGCAGTAAAGCTGCGTGTGCTAAATCTGTTGGCCCTCTGGGGGCCCCTGCTGGCTGGGGGCCCTAGGCAATTGCCTGGTTTGCTTAATGGGACGCGACGCCTCTGGTCGGTGGGGCATTGGGTGGGTCTTGTTGTCCCCCGCCAGTGAGGTGGATATCCCTTGGTCTCTGGAGCTTGGTGTGGGAGAGGGTGCTCGGGCGGCAGGGAGAGGGATGCGTGGATGCGGGGGCGCTGGGGATGGTCTGGGGCGGGGGTTGCTCGGGGCCCTGGCGCTTCCACTACCCTGCGGCCGGTGGTTCTGGCGGACGGGGCCACGCCTGCGGAAGCCTGCCTCTTAATCCACGCACTCCTCACTTTGCACTGTAAATACCTTTCACCCTGGCACCTACACACTCATTAATTCCTCCAGGGCGCAGGTTGCTTGCTGGACGCCGGTGTGTCGCAATAAGTTATGAGGATATAAGTACAAGAGAAGAATTGGCTAACTTGCATAGCAAAAGTCCGGTAGCTAACTTAAAAAAAAAATGCTCTTAAGAAATGGTTCAAACACATATTCCCACAAAAAACAGCTAAACATAGCTATAAACTAAAAAAAAAAAAAAAAAAAAGCATTTAAAAAAACCATTAGCTTATTTCGGTCTTAACGGGGAGCAGCTGGATTCAGCCATGTTAAATGAGTTATGAGGATCGAAGTATGACAAAATAACTGGTTAACTTGCATAGCAAAAGTCCGCTACCTTAAATGCTATAAAATGCTAACTTTTTTTTTTTTTTCACAATGCTCTTAACAAATCGTTCAAACACATATTCCAACAAAAAGGGCTAAATGTACCTATAAACTAAATTAAAAACGCATAAACAAAAACATATTAGCCCAAACAAAAACTTTGCTTATTTCGGTCTGAACGGGGAGCAGCTGGATTCAGCCATGTGAAATGAGTTATGTGTAAGTACAACGAGAGAAAAATTGGCTAACTTGCATAGCAAATGTCCGCTAGCTTAAATGCTATAAACTGCTAACTTTTTTTTTTTTACAATGCAAACACATATTCCCGCAAAAAATGGCTCAATATACCCGTAAACTAAATTAAAAATGCATAAACAAAAACATATTAGCTCAAACATAAACGTAGCTTATTTTGGTTTTCACAGGGAGCAGCTGGATTCAACCATGTTAAATAAGTTAATAGAATATAAGTACAACAAGAGAAAAATTGACTAACTTGCATAGCAAAAGTCCGCTAGCCTAAATCAGGGGTCAGCAACCCTGGTCCTCGAGTGCCATTATCCAGCTTGTTTTCCATGTCTCCCTCCTTTTACACACCTGAATCAAATGATCAACTCATCAACAAGCTCTGCAGGAGCCTGATAACAATTGTGATTATTTGATTCAGGTGTGTTAAAGGAGGGAGACATGGAAAACAAGCTGGATAGTGGTACTCGAGGACCAGGGTTGCTGACCCCTGGCTTAAATGCTATAAAATGCTAAAAACTTTTTTTTTTTACAATGCTCTTAAGAAATGGTTCAACCACATATTCCCACAAAAATGGCTACATATACCTATAAACTAAATTAAAAATGCATAAAAAACATATCAGCTCAAACAAAAACTTAGCCTATTTTGGTCTTAACAGGGAGCAACTGGATTCGTCCATGTTAAATGAGTTATGAGGATATAAGCACAAGAACAGAAAAATTGGCTAACTTGCATAGCAAAAGTCTGCTACCTTAAATGCTATAAAATGCTAACAATTTTTTTTTTTTTTTACAATGCTCTTAACAAATCGTTCAAACACATATTCCCACAAAAAGGGCTAAATGTACTTATAAACTAAATTAAAAACGCATAAACAAAAACATATTAGCCCAAACAAAAACTTAGCTTATTTCGGTCTTAACGGGGAGCAGCTGAATTCAGCCATGTGAAATGAGTTATGAGGATCTTAGTACAACAAAAGAACTTGTTAACTTGCAGAGCAAAAGTCCGCTAGCTTAAATGCTATAAAGTGCTAAAAAAAATTGTTTGTTTTAGGGCTGCCAAAATATCGCGTTAACGGGCGGTAATGAATTTTTATAATTAATCACGTTAAAATATTTGACGCAATTAACGCACATGCCGCGCTCAACAGATTAAAATGACAGTACAGTGTAATGTCCGTTTGTTACTTGTTTTTTGGTGTTTGGCGCCTTCTGCTGGCGCTTGGGTCCAACTGATTTTATGGGTTAGTACCATGAGTGAGCATGGTGTAATTATTGACATCAACAATGGCGAGCCACTAGTTTATTTTTTGATTGAAAATTTTACAAATTTTATTCAAACGAAAACATTAAGAGAGGTTTTAGTATAAAATTTCTATAACTTGTAATAACATTTATCTTTTAAGAACTACAACTCTTTCTATCCATGGATCGCTATAAGAGACTGTTAATAATGTTAATGCCATCTTGTTGATTTATTGTTATAATAAACAAATACAGTACTTATGTACCGTATGTTGAATGTATATATCCGTCTTGTGTCTTATCTTTCCATTCCAACAATAATTTACAGAAAAATATGGCATATTTTATAGATGGTTTGAATTGTGATTAATTACGATTAATTAATTTTAAAGCTGTAATTAACCCGATTAAAAATTTTAATCATTTGACAGCCCTAGTTTGTTTACAATGCTCTGAACAAATCGTTCAAACACATATTCCCGCAAAAAAACGGCTAAATATACCTATAAACTAAGCAAAAAAATCCATAAAAAACATATTAGCTCAAAGAAAAACATATTATTTCGATCTTAACAACAAAATCAATACGAAAGTGACCCACAAATATCTTGAAATAACATGGAATTGACGCAAAATGAACCAATTGCCTGCTATTGACAATGATAGACGTCCAATTCACTTATACTGGAAGAATTAGCTGTGAATGCTCATCTTCCACTTGTACCAAAAATAATGAACATTAATTTGCCCGTACCGGTCCAAATGGATTGGACGTCGAGCGCCGTCCATGCCAGCCAATGAGTTAAGTTTACGCCCTATAAGGGGTTAAGACTGAAGAGAACACACATAAGAAGTCCTGAGAGAAGGCCTGATAACATAACTTCAGAATTATACAATTCTTCCTGTCCTGCAACTCTAGACATGCCAACTTCTGTTATGTTTATATATGAGTCATCTCTTTGCTATTGGTGGCACCCATTTTATTTAATCTAAAGGATCTCATACACACCTTTCTTGGAAGTATCTGTTCAACACTCAAGGTGAGTCACAGCTGGGAGGGGATCATGTCTATAATCCTGAAGGATTCTCCCATGAATGTCCAGTTGTCCGATAGTTTTTTGAAAAATTATTTTTTTAAAGTCTGCCATACACAAAAAAATTCCGTATCACGTTTTTACATGTTAGTGATCACGTTTCTCCTGGTGCTGTGTCATCGGTAGGTGAATGAGGATATAGTGTCAAAATGCTATACATGTGTAACTCCATTTACCATTTACTATTACTATAACTATTAGGGATGTGTCAACCGTGTATTTTTGCACACGAGTCACCTGATTTTGAGAATCTGCCGATACTAAAATTCCCTCAAAATCACCGGGAGGTGCCTCAGTATGTGCAAGAAGCAAACCCAAAGTTCCCCCAAAATCAACAGGAAGGGACCCTGAAATGCCTCAAAATCAACAAAAAGTGACACTAAAATTCCCTCATACACAACAGGATGTGACCCAATATGGACAGGACGTGACCCCGAAATTCCCCCCAAATTGACAGCAAGTGACCCTGAAATTCCCCAAAGTCGACAGGAAGTGCCGCAATATTGACAGTAAGTGACCCCATATCTACAGGAAGTCTGAGATGCCCCAAAATCAACAGGAAGTGACCCCGTAATTCCCCTCAAATCAACAGAAAGTGACCCCATATGAACAGGAAGTGACCCTGAAGTGCCCCAAAATTGACAGGAAGTAACCCCATATCTACAGGAAGTCAGAGAGAACTCAAAATCAAGAGGAAGTGACCCAATAAGAACAAGAAGTGATCCTGAAGTGCCCCAAAATTGACCGGAAGTGACCCTACAGCTATAGGAAGTGAACCTGAAATGCCTCAAAATCAACAGCAAGTGATCCAATATGTACAGGAAGTGACCCTGAAGTGCCCCAAAATTGACAGGAAGTGACCTGATATCTACAGAAAGTCTGAGATGCCTCATTATCAACAGAAAGTGATCCTGAAATTTCCTCAAAATCATCAGGAAGTGCCCAAATATGTACAGGAAGTGCCCCTGAAATTCCCCAATATCAACAGGAAGTGACCCCATATGAACAGTACTGTAAGTGCCCCAAAATTGACAGGAAGTGATCCCATATCTACAGGAAGTCCAGGATGCCTCAAAATCAACAGAAAGTGACCCAATATAAACAGTAAGCGACCCTGAACTGCCCTAAAATTGACACGAAGTGACCCGATATTAACAGGAAGTCAGAGATGCCTGAAAATCAACAGGAAGTGACCCTGAAATGCCTCAAAGTCAACAGGAAGTGATCCAATATTTACACGATGTCGCCCTGAAATGCCCCCAAAAGCACCAGGATGTCCCCTTGAAATTCCCCCCAAATTGACAGGAAGTGACCCAATATTTACAGGAAGTTCGACAGAAATTCGATTGCCCCCCAAAGTACCAGGAAGTGCTCTTGATATTTCCTCCAAATCAACAGGAAATGACAACATGAACAGGAAGTGAACCTGTAATACCCCAAAATAAACTGGAGCTAACCCGATCTACCAAGCCTCACAGCAAAGCTACCATTTTCTAGTCATTTTTAATCTTCGAATCTCTTTTCTTATTCATGTATTTACAAGTATTTTCATTTAGACTTTTATTCATTTATTTTTAGTCCTAATTTTTTTTAGGGCTGTCAAACGATAAAATTTTTTAATCGAGTTAATCACAGCTTAGAAATTAATTAATCGCAATTCAAACCATCTCTAAAATATGCCATATTTTTCTGTAAATTATTGTTGGAATGGAAAGATAAGACACTAGACGGACATGAACATTCAACATACTGTACATAAGTAATGTATTTGTTTATAATAACAATAAATCCACAAGATGGCATTAACATTATTAACATTCTTTCTGTTAAAGGGATCCACGGATAGAAAGACTTGTAGCTCTTAAAAGATACATTTGAGAACAAGTTATAGTAAATTTATATTAAGAAAAAGAACGTCTCTTGCGCCGCCCAAATGCATGATGGGAAGTTGGGCAACCATGACTGTCAGTGGTGGCTGCAAATGGTATTCAGTATGTTCTGTGTTCTGTTCAATTAGTCGTGTTAAGCAAAAGAATGTCTCCTACTCCGCCCAAATGCATGCTGGGAAGTTGGGCAACCATGACTGTCAGTGGGGGCTGCAAATGGTATACAGTATGTTCTGTGTTGTGTTCAATTAGGTGTGTTAAGAGAAAGATCATCTCCTGCTCCGCCCAAATGCATGATGGGAAGTTGGGCAACCATGACTGTTAGCAGTGGCTGCCAGTGGTATACAATGTGTTCTGTGTTGTGTTCAATTAAACGTGTTAAGAAGACGATTGTCTCTTGCTCCGCCCAAATGCATGATGGGAAGTTGGGCAACCATGACTGTTAGCAGTGGCTGTCAAAGCTTAAGCCAATAAAAGGTGCGGTCCAATGAACGCCTGTGTCCACTCGCAGTTCTCTGCCTTTTTGCTCTCAGTGTGCTAAAACGGCGCCATTGTAAACTGTTTGAGGCAACGCATGAACGGGTCATTCCGCGCGTGCGTTAATTGCGTCAAATATTTTAACGTGATTAATTTAAAAAATATAATTACCGCCCGTTAACGCGATAAATTTGACAGCCCAAATGTTTCTGTGTGTGTGTGTTTTACGGTCTTTCATGTTCATTCGCACCCTCACAGTTGAAACAGATTGGACGTCAATAGCTCTGAAACATGAGCATTCAAAGCCAGTCCTCCCCGTTCAATTAATTCGATTAATAAATCGGACGTCGTTGTAGTAAATGGCAGGCGACCAGTTAAACGACATAAAAAGAGAAACAAGTTCAGCTGCCGCACAGGACCGGTCATGCCTGTAAAGCGGAGATGATGGCAAATTCTCATACGTCTATAAAATTCCCGTCTGCTCGCGCTGGTGGTCGGCCTGAAACTCAATGAACAAAGGCTGTATTTTCATGAGAATTTGACTGGCGCGATATTTCCAATGACCATTGTTTTGAATATTCATAATAGGCGGGAATCCACATTTCTTCCTTAACGTCAGAGCCGAGTGAGTGCACAAAGAAGACCTGTTCTGTTTAGGTAAGGAGTCATGATCACGTCACCTAATATAGACGGAGCCTCTGTTTTATTCTATTAATAACCTGTCACATTAGCCTCTTCCTTTAGGAATGGTTGGGTGTCCATGCAAAAATAAGCAAAAAGGCACCCTTCACCTTCTTGTGTACAGTCCCTGACAAGTCTTATCTATTTTGTAAAAACAATTGCTAATAACCTGACTTTTAATGATTCAATTGGTTTCAAAAATGGCTCATATGAAAGCTAAGACCCTCTCAAATGATGTTGAATGTAGAAAAATATATTTGTTTCACTGAAAAAAAGATTGATCATTTAATGAAGACATAAAGGTCAATTTTTGTTTTGTCGCCTACAGAAAGTAGTATGAAAATTGAGCAAAAATGTACTTCAAATACAAAAATATGTTACATAACATAAGCGAATTAAGTAGTGGTGCTGTCAGATCCAAATTTAATATTTTGTATGACTTCCATGGGCTTCGGCAAGGATTCATACAATTTATTGATGAAGTCATCAGGAACATCAAAGAAAGCAGTCTTGCGTGCCTCCCAGAGTTCATCAACATTCTTGAGTTTCGTCTTCCATGCTTCCTCTTTCATCCTACCCCAGACATGCTCAATCATGTTCATGTCTGGTGACTGGGCTGGCCCGTCCTGGAGGATCTTGATCTTCTTTGCCTTGAGGTAGAGATTGAAGTATGCGATGGAGCACCATCTTGCTGCAGAATGTGTCCCTTTTTATGGTTAGGAATGTAAGAGGCAGCTAAGATTTGTTGATATTTCAGACTATCTATGTTGCCCTCCACCCTGCAGATCTCTCGCACACCCCCATTGTGGATGTAACCCCAGACCGTGATTTTGCCACCACCAAACTTCCACTGTTTTCTGAGTGAATGTCAGATCCATGCGGGCTCCAGTAGGTCTCCTGCAATATTTGCGGCAACTGTGGTGTAATTCAATGGAAGATTCATCTGAAAAATCCACCTTTTGCCAATTTTTCAGCGGCCATCCTTTTGACAGGCTGTGGGCCTTGCCAAATGCCACGTTTTTTTTTTTTTTTTTTAATTGTCTGCACCCTGAGAGAGGGGCATTCAAAAAGTAATGCACTCAAGTGCATTGATCATACAGGATTTTACCAATCTTGTTTATATTTGGCACAAACATGATAGGACACACCTTCTTGCGATTTTTATATGTTTTTTTCTTATTTTCAGATTTTTAACGCTTAATGTCAAGTCAAACTCTGAGAAACATCAGCAAAAAGCAGTGAGCTGGCAACCAGGCCTAGAACTGGAAAATCACCAGCCAAGCAACATGGCAACGGCTCACAGCTGGAACAGATTGGCCAATCAACCAGGTGAGTAATCCAAAGCTATAAAAGCTGGGAAGAAGATGCCAGCCTGGTTTTGGCTAGTGACACTTGCAGTCCCGTGCAGCTGGCGGCGTTGGCAAAAAACTAACCAGAGAGGCAGCCGGTAAGCAGCAAAACTTTAAGTTGCAATGTGCCAGCGGTGGCCATTAGCACATGGCACGACTCACCAGTTGAAATGTTTGGACTCTTGTAGTTTTGTTTAGGGGGTCATTTGAGTTTGAGTCACTGGTCTAGTATTGACATTTGAAGTATTATAGGTTTCACTGTTATCATTTTTGTTGATTGGAAAAATGTAATTTAATGAATTTGTCTTTTGGTATAAAAGTCCAAAAGTATAGTATAAAAGTTTAATTATTTAGAAGTGAGAGTTAACTGACTGTGTAATTTAAAATAAGAGGTAATTGACTGTTCTAAATAGTTGTAGTTTGTGTTAGATATAAAATATAAAATTTTATTGTTGAATTGTTAAAGTAAAAGGCAACTATTGATGTTTTCTTTTGATTGTTTAAGGTTTTTCACCTAATGGAAATGGTTTCCACAATGCTCAATAAAAAAAAGAGAAAAGAAAAACTGTTCATTCATTCGAGTGAATCCCACTCTACTCTGGGTTAACGCCAAATACCTTTTTCAAGTTGGGAGCTGCACGGGGACTTAAAGCAGGAACTTGACACTTAAACTAGCTTCCAAAATGGCTGCCCCTCTTGAAGCTCATCAGAAACAGAGCTGTGATCGAAGTCATTGTTGCAGAGGGAGAAACCCCTCTCACCCCTGATCCCTCATTCCTGGAGATGAAACATGGGTATATCATTTTCAACCCGAAAAAATCAGTGGAATGGCGTCACCCAAATTCACCAAGGACCAAAAAGTTCAAGGCGCAAAAGTCAGTTGGCAAAATTATGGCCACTGTTTTTTGGGATTCTCAATTTTTTGCCGAAGGGGGAAACAATTAACTCTGAGGTATACATTGAGACTCTTAGGAAGTTCAAAGCAGGAATTCGACTTGTTGGGCCCAACTTGGACATGGCAAATGTGCTCCTCCAGTATGTGAATGCACGTCCTCACACAAGCATCAGGACCATGGAGGTCATCACTTGGATGGACTGATACCACATCAGCCATATTCTACTGATTTGGCACCGTCAGACTACCTCCTCTTTCATCCAATGAAGGAAAGACTCCGGGGCAAGCGATATGGCAATGATGATGAAGTGAAGACTGCTGTCAAGAATTGGCTTAGAGATCAACCGGCTAAGTTCTACAACACTGGTATACATGCCCTCGTTCATAGGTGGACTGTAGCTCTTGAGAGAGGTGGAGACTATGTGGGGAAGTAAAAATGTAATCCTCACACTTGTACCTTTCTTTTGATGTATAATACATGTTACTATTATATTTTGTTTGTACATAATAAAGTTGGATGCATTACTTTTTGAATATCCGTCGTATATGGCAGAAAACACTCAGGTGAATTGAAGTTCCGCTCTGAGACACCCAATTTGGCCAACTTTCAAAATGGTCAGATATGCATGTGTGATACATCATCGGAAAGCTTAAAATCTCAATTTTCAGGAGTAATAAAAATTTTGAGCAGGAGGGCTTTTTAAAAAAAAAAAAAAAAATTTTAAACAGCAAAACCCTATCTGGAGGTGAGAGCACGCGAGAGCAGAATTAAATACGCCATGATTTTAACGAGATATTATCACTTGTTTCGATCCAAAAACTCCATGTATCAATGAGTGTGAAGACACAGCTGTGAATGGCCGCAGCTGAATTTTTGGAGGATTTTATGGGTGAAACATGGGAATATAACATGGGTTGCAATGCAGAAATCGTAGACATCAAGGAGTGGTTGAGATTTTTTTTCTAATATTTACCCTTTTAAATGTTTTTTTTTTTCAAATTATTTTTTGTCTAGATCAGTTATTTATCATCTAAAATATTGGGGGAAAATGCGACAGTAACAAAAAAAATACAATTAAGCGATAGTTATGAGGTAGATATCCGTGACTTTTTTTACAGACCATTGTTTTCATGGTGACGTAATTTGTTTAAAAGTTTAAAATATGCCAGAGAATAATTTTAAGTTTTTTTTAAAACGAAATATTAGACATCACTGAATGATTCTAATTTAAAAATGACAGACATTTTGAATAATAAATACAATTAATTACCTTCGTTCTATGGCTGGGTTGAAACAAAACCGGTTGCGCGACGTCTGTAAACGGGGGTTTCTAGTGTAAAACGGACAAATTAAAAACAGTTCAGGGGCTTAATGTGCCATGAATCTTCTATGGAAGCATATAGACATATTGTTCTATCAAACACAACAGTTTTGGCTTAAAATACAGCAGTTTCTTTTAAAGAGGAGTGCAAGAGCAGAAACTTCTTTTTTAGTCTTGTCTGTGTTTTCCGCAGGGCCGGCCCAGCCTATATGCAGACTATGGAGCTGCTTAGGGCCCCTGACCACTAAGGGGCCCCCAATCGGGCAATTGTTTAATTTATATTCTATTTTGTTTACTACAGTTTGCTTTATTTGACTTTTGTGAGTTTTGATACATGATTACAAGCTTTAAAAAATGTAAGTTCTTCCTTAACTTCTTTCTTTCCTCTTTTAGAAAAAGGTTTGGCGCTATCTACTGTAAGTACTGACAATCATTTGGGGTGAGAAATGGGGTGCAGTGCAACATAATCTGATTAATTAAAAAAAATATGGACGTATGGCTTGGATTGCATGAATGGGTTTCACAGTACACTGTGACGAAATGGTGGGCCAAAAATATGGGCCCTTTTGCATTATTTTGCTTAGGGCCCCCAAATGGCCCTGGTTTTCCGCCATATATGTTAAATATTGCTATTGATCCTGAAAATATTGGTGATTATCTTTGCATTTGGTGAGTTTTGTGCATCCAGTGTAAAATCTGAGACTTTTACAGCCGTTTTAAGTTATATTATACTTATATAAAAAATAATTAATTGGGATTTTATAAGGGAATTTTTTGAAGCCGCTGCTAATGGAGACTCATATATGGCTTAGGTAGGTGCCTGTTTTGGTTTTAGGTCTGTAGCAGCTTTGGTTTTTAAAATTTGAAGTTTTTGAAAATAGGCCCCATACGAATCGGCCCCATTTCCCGTGTCATGTCAATAGGTTATGAAGTCTATAAGCAATGACAGATGAGTCTACTCCTCAGTCAGTACAAGGCGACAGTCCAGCCAGACCCAACGCTGCCACCAGAGGGCAGTGTATCTTACATTTGAAAATGAAATACAATATAGTACTTTCAAGCAAACAGTGACTTTGAGATTTAGGAGGTATTCAGGGGTACTTAACCCTATATTGCCAAATGTATCACATTTGATACACCTAAAATTTCATGATTATGAGACTAATTCAAAATTTTGACATTTCTTTTTAAAAAAAAAAAAAAAAAAATGATGGATGCAAGTCAACGCATGCATCTGCAGGTTCCATGAGAAAAACAAACAGGATTTAGCAAGAGTTATAGATATCTGAGCGCTTATTACATATTCATTTCGACTTTTCTTTTTAAAATTTGAAAAAAAAGGTTTCATTAGGACCTTATTTTTCAAATTTTTGGGATTCTCTGATAATTGCTTCATATTGCTGGCAATAAAGGGTTAAAGGGCTAATCCCAACTCACGCAGAAATTTGGGTTACGTCGCCAGCGTAGGAATGGAACTCGTTCGTAACACGTGAGACTACCCGTATTTTTATCTGTATTTATTATAACTCAGTTTACAGTGTGCGCGCTGTTTAACTCAGCCGTCATTTTTCCTTCACTATTGGATCGCTTACGAGATGGAGGGTTTGCCGAAGGTCAAAATGTCTTTACGGCCACAAAAAAAAAAAAAACTTGTCGCGATCAACCATCTTTGCTGTTTACATCTGCTCGGAAAACTTTGAGGTCGCAACCGGTACCATCCGAGTGGGATAAGTCGAGTGACGTCAATGGCAGCCAGTGAGTTCACTTATTTGGCCAAAAATAAACTTGTCCTTCGAATTGCCATAAATTTGGTCCGCCAACCAAAATGACGGTGACACCTCTGGTGTTGAGTTTGCACGCACAGATAGGGTGTCGTTTATCTCACGAGTTGCAGTCATGCATCAGTACATTTTAAAGGAGGGCATCCCATTGGACGGAGACATCATTTGACCCACTGGAAAGAGACATGACGCACTGCAATTCTATACCTGCAGAGGACTCAGACTAAATAAAGAGATCAGTGGTGGCATGTCAGTAGAGGGCGCTAGGCTGGTCACCGGATACACTGCTGGCCAAAAGTATTGGCACCCCTGCAATTCTGTCAGATAATGCTGAATTTCTCCCACAAAATGATTGCAATTACAAATGCTTTGGGAGTAATATCTTTATTGATTTTGCTTGCAAAGAAAAAACACAAAAGAGAATGAAAAAAAAAAAACAAATCATTTAACACAAAACTCCAAAAATGGGCCGTACAAAACTATTGGCACCCTTTGAAAAATCATGTGAAGATTCTCTAATTTGTGTAATTAACAACACTTGTTACTTACCTGTGGCACATAACAGACGGTGGCAATAACTAAATCACATTTGCAGCCAGTTAAAATGGATTAAAGTGGACTCAACCGTTGTCCTGTGTCCTTGTGTGTACCACATTGAGCTTGGAGAAAAGAAAACCAAAGAACTGTCTGAGGACTTGAGAAGCAAAATTGTGAGGAAGCATGGGCAATCTGAAGACTACAAGTCCATCTCCAAAGATCTGACTGTTCCTGTGTCTACCGTGCGCAGTGTCATCAGGAAGTGTAAAGCCCATGGCACTGGAACTAACCTCCCTAGATGTGGACAGAAAAGAAAAATTGATGGATAAAGAACCTCGACTAACATCCAAATAAGTTCAAGCTGTCCTGCAGTCTGAGGGTACAACAGTGTCAACACGTACTATCCGTCGGCGTGTGAATGAAAAGGGACTCTATGGTAGGATACCCATAGACATAAAAAAACCAGGCTGGAGTTTGCCAAAACTTATCTGAGAAAGCCAAAAATGTTTTAGAAGAATGTTCTCTGGTCAGATGAGACAAAAGTTGAGCTTTTTGGGAAAAGGCATGAACATAGAGTTTACAGGAAAAAAACGAGGCCTTCAAAGAAAAGAACACTGTCCCTGCAGTCAAACATGGCGGAGCTTCCCTGATGTTTTGGGGTTTGCTTTGCTGCCTCTGGCACTGGACTGCTTGACGGTGTGCATGGCATTGTGAAGTCTGAAGACGACCAACAAATTTTGCAGCATAATGTGTGAGAAAGCTGGGTCTCCTTCGAGGTCATGGGTCTTTCAGCAGGACAATGACCCAAAACACACTAGAAAATGGCCTGAGAGAAAGCACTGGAGACTCTTAAAGTGGCCAGCAATGAGTCCAGACCTGAATCCCAAAGAACACCCGTGCAGAGATCTGAAAATGGCAGTTTGGAGAAGGCCTTCTTCGAATCTCAGTGACCTGGAGCAGTTGATCAAAGAAGAATGGTCTAAAATTCCAGCAGAGCATTGTAGGAAACTCATAGATGGTTGTTAGCAGTTATTTTGTCTCAAGGTTGTGCTCCCAAGTATTAGGCTGAGGGTGCCAATACTTTTGTCCGGCCTGAGTTTTGTGTAAAATTATGATTTTTTTTTCGTTCTCTTTTGTGTTTTTCCATTGCAAGCAAAATAAATGAAGCTGCTTTAAGATGGCAAGTGTTTACTAATGTTGCCGACTCTGTCATTTCGCATCTAGTTCTGTATACATGTGATATCTATGAGACGCATCAGATGTATGTATCATGTGGGCGTAGCTTGTAGCAACGTAGCATCACATGGCAGTAGTTTGTAGCAGCTATCGGCTGGGTTAGGGTTATGCGCTAGCTGTTAGCATCTATGTAGCATTACCATCGACAGTGGGGCAAATAAGTATTTAGTCAACCACTAATTGTGTAAGTTTTCCCACTTGAAAATATTACGGATGCCTGTATTTGTCAATATGGGTAAACCTCAACCATGAAAGACAGAATGTGAAAAAAAAAAAAAACGAAAAATCACATTGTTTGATTTTTAAAGAATTTATTCGCAAATCATGATGGAAAATAAGTATTTGGTCAATACCAAAAGTTCATCTCAATACGTTGTTATGTACCTTTTGTTGGCAATAACGGAGGCCAAACGTTTTCTGTAACTCTTCACAAGCTTTTCACACACTGTTGCTGGCTTTTGGCCCATTCCTCCATGTAGATCTCCTCTAGAGCAGTGATGTTTTGGGGCTGGCGTTGGGCAACACGGACCTTCGACTCCCTCCACAGATTTTCTATGGGGTTGAGATCTGGAGAGTGGCTAGGCCACTCCAGGACCTTGAAATGCTTCTTACGAAGCCACTCCTTTGTTGCCATGGCTGTGCGTTTGGGATCATTGTCATGCTGAAAGACCCAGCCACGTCTCATCTTCAATGCCCTTGCTGACAGAAGATTTTCACTCAAAATCTCTCGATACATGGCCCCATTCATTCTTTCCTTTACACAGATCAGTCGTCCCGGTCCCTTAGCAGAAAAACAGCCCCAAAGCATGATGTTTCCACCACTATGCTTCACAGTGGGTATGGTGTTCTTCGGATGCAATTCAGTATTCTTTCTCCCCCAAACACGAGAACCTGTGTTTCTACCAAAAATATCTATTTTGGTTTCATCTGACCATAACACATTCTCCCAGTCCTCTTCTGGATCATCCAAATGCTCTCTAGCGAACCGCAGACGGGCCTGGACGTGTACTTTCTTCAGCAGGGGGGATACGTCTGGCAGTGCGGGATTTGAGTCCCTGGCGGCGCATTGTGTTACTGATAGTAGCCTTTGTTACTGTGGTTCCAGCTCTCTGTAGGTCATTCACTAGGTCCCCCGTGTGGTTCTGGAATTTTTGCTCACCGTTCTTGTTATCATTTTGACGCCACGGGGTGAGATCTTGCATGGAGCCCCAGATCGAGGGAGATTATCAGTGGTCTTGTGTGTCTTCCATTTTCTCATAATTGCTCCCGAGCTTGATTTCTTTACACCAAACGTTTTACCTATTGCAGATTCAGTCTTCCCAGCCTGGTGCAGGTCTACAATTTTGTCTCTGGTGTCCTTCGACAGCTCTTTGGTCTTGGCCATAGTGGAGTTTGGAGTGTGACTGTCTGAGGGTTGTGGACAGGTGTATTTTATACCGATAACGAGTTAAAAGAGGTGCCATTAATACAGGTAACGAGTGGATCCTCGTTAGACCTCGTTAGAAGAAGTTAGACCTCTATGACAGCCAGAAATCTTGCTTGTTTGTAGGTGACCAAATACTTATTTTCCATTTTAATTTGGAAATAAATTATTTAAAAATCAAACAATGTGACTTTGTTTTTTTTTTTCCCATATTCTCTCTCATGGCTGAGGTTTACAGGCCTCTCTAATCTTTAGTAGGAGGACTTGCACAATTGGTGGTTGACTAAATACTTGTTTGCCCCGCTGTACATAACCAAATAATAGGTGAACAGTTCAACCTAAGGCGCACATAGGAAAATAAGTAAACATGAGAATTTTTTAAAACAGATATTTAATTTAATTTTGGATTTATTTATTTATTTTTTAAAAATCTTTTTCTCATATTATTTTTTTTTTACTTTGATTAGTTTGTGCACTTTTTTTCCACATAAACTTTTAATCTTATTTTTGATTTTGTATACATATTTTTTTGTTTAACTTGTATTTATTTATTCATTCATTTATGTATTTTTATCATTTTGGCAGCTTTTTTTGCCTTAATGTGATGTTGTAACGTCAGGATAAGGAAAATCGTGAAATGCACATCTGTCCATCACATGGGTGTGTAAAACAAAGGGATTATTTTTTGAAGGCATGGCACGCTCCAAACCACTGTAAAATGGCATACGAATTTTTCAATTCAGCACCTTTTGTTTGCTTTACAGCTCTGAGCGAGCGGCGTCCGCGGCTAACATTCTTTCCACAGTTTAGCGGTATCGAATACTCCATACTGTATCTTGCATACATAAATGCTCTTTTGTTTTTCAGAAATCCAATGTATTTAGTAGATTCCACAGGAAGAATTTGTGTGTAATTCCAGCATAAATAATGGTTAAACCTTCACCTCACTATTTTCTGGCTCGTTCTTGAAGAAGCTGATTTTCTCTTTTCATTGGTTCTTTAATTCTCTTAATGAACAGGAGATGACTACACACAATTAGGGAAAAAAAGAAAGCAATGATCATTTAAATTCAAGGGCGTAGGTTTGGTCTCAACATTGGTAGGGATGATATTACAGCATAACCTGCATGGTTCTTGCTGGGGAGGGGACAGTAATAAAACAAACAGTTTGGGTGAACGGGGGTCAGGGCTACATTTCTCAAGAATATGAACCTAATTAATTGATAGGCTATATGATCAATGCAAAAAAAATCTGTATTGACCTTTACTAACTTTCGTGTGTATTGGTCCAGGTGATATACCGTTCGATTCAAACCTTCGTTTCAAAAACTACTAAAGAAACATTTTGAAAACTCGAGTTTTGCAGGTTAGTAAGTTCACACAGTTTCATGTTATGCTAACTCTGATGCAGGGCGGACTTTCAGTAGCAAAATTAGTCATGTGTTCCCCACCCCGCCCGTTTCATCAGACCATAGAACATGGTTCCAGTAATCCATGTGCTTTGTTGACATGTCTTCAGCGAACTGTTTGCTGGCTTTCTTGTGTACCGTCTTCAGAAGAGGCTTCCTTCTGGGGTGACAGCCATGCACACCAATTTGATGTAGAGTGCGGAGTTTGGTCTGAGCACTAACAGGCTGACCCCCCACCTCTTCAATCACTGCAGCAATGCTGACAGCACTCACTTTATTTGACAGCGGCATCATAAGACTGTCATAAGGACATCATAATTATGACATGACACTATCATGGGCAGTAATGAATGCTTATGACGGATGTCAATATGTGTCATGTTGCATATTGTGTCACTAACTTCATTTATGTCCAGCTCAGATCTTTTACGGCCATTCAAAAGTGAGATAATTTGCTGGATGACACTAACCGATATATTATAAGCATTAATTAATGCTTATGACAGTGTCATGTAATAATTATGACTGTCTTATGACATTATTATGGCACCACAATCCAAGAAAATGTTACCAAATACCATAACTAGCAATTAATGAAACAACCGGAACAGTAACTGAAGAAATAATTAGCACAGAACATGATTGTTATTTACATCTGTAGAACCGCAATGCATGCTAGGAGGAATGTTGGATGACAACAGTGTTGACAGCAGGTGGCAGCAGAGGTTGACTGTCTCCCCCAAGGGAGCAGTGATGTCCAAATGAAGTTTTTAGAAACAATAAGGCTTTGCAGCCAATTGGTTCAGAGCTTCATGGTGATTCATTTGGTCTCATGACAGTCTTATGATACCAATGTCAAATGAAGTGTTACCAGTTCATATCTTTTGGTGTAAATATCCCATAATATAATGAGGACAACTGCGGCTTATAATCCAGTGCATCTTATCTATGAACAAATGCCGTTTTCATGTCAAATTTGGTGGGTGGCGGCTTATAGTCAGGTGCGCTTTATAGTCCAGAAATTACGGTACCTCATAAAGTCACCCAGTAAGTTGACCTTTATCAATTCTAGGCAACGAGTACTCACTATTTTTATTTTTATTTAGTTTTTCATTGCCTTAAAGATACTTTTTGCAGTAATTTCTCGTCATCTGCCCTTTGCCAAGTTGTTGCATATGGTCGAATCGTCTCAAAATATGATTCTAATTCACATAATAATGCCATTCAAGACTTTTTTTCATCCTGTCGGAGGCACTTTAAAGGTGGAAAGGCTCTATACAAGTGTATCAACATTTACCATACCAGGGTTTCCCCTTGGACTTTTATAAGCTATCTCTTATATGAACGGGAAACCCTACATTTACTTCCTGTTTATATGGGGTCATTTGGGTTGGAAAGCTAAACGAGTGAAGTTTTTTGTGCTACTGAAATGAATGATGGGCAATTAGGGCATTGGAAATGATTGGCAAATTTGGCCATGAGAAATGAATGGGTATGTTTCTGGCAAATTTTTGTTTAACTGTACGTTCAACCTTCAATGACCAAAAATATACGGTAATAAATATGTCTACAGTATCTATGCTGAATCAGACTCTGCCTTTGTTCCCTGCCCAAATTCTTAACAAGACACTGTGGTAACAAAAACCTTTGTGAGGAGAATAGGGTTCCCGCCCGTGCTGTACGCTTTGATATACGCCGTCGAGGCGAACAATGCTAGGCCCTTTGCCGGTGTCTCCTATGACATTTGGGATTTTTTTTTCTTCACGAGAGGAACAGGTTTGACTTGGACTTATCAGAGGGGATGTTTGGGAAGGGTGAGAAAGGGGCGTGGCCTGCGGTGTGAACCGGTGTGCCATTGGGGTTTTGGCTCAGGTGATGTTCAGGATGTGTAACCGCATCCGGTTGATGTCGTAGTAGTATTTGTTGATTTGAATGCAAATGCAAACCAAAAAAATCCATAACATAGAAATATGTTATGCTGTGTTTATTATTTTTATGACTGTCTTTTATTTTGTATTGCTAATGTTTTGTATTGTATGCATCTGTAGGTTTCTATCAAATTGTCATTTGTGGTTATGAGATGTTTGTAAACATGTAAGATGAATAAAATTGTTTTTTTTTTGCCATGCCAATACAGATTCTGACACTACACCAATGCTATATACAAATATATAAATAAATATACAGTACTGTGCAAAAGTTTTAGGCAGGACACCTGCCCAAAACTTTTGCACAGTACTGTATATATATTTTTGTAATTATTACATTTATTAGGATCATGGAAGCTTCCACTTGGGGAAAATATATACATACAGTATATCCTGTATATACATAATATGATAAAAATATACAGTACCGTGCAAAAGTTTTAGGCAGGTGTCGTGCCTAAAACTTTTGCACAGTACTGTACATAAATACTATATACCCTAATTTTCGGACTATAAGCCGCTACTTTTTTCCCTCATTTTGAATCCTGCGGCTTATAGTCCAGTGCGGCTTATTTGATGATTTATTTGGGTTAATAGGTAACACTTTATTTGACAGTGGCATCATACGACTGTCATAAGAACGTCATAATTATGACATGACACTATCATGGGTATTACTGAATGCTTATGACAGATGTCAATATGTGTCATGTGGCATATTATTTCACTAACTCCATTTATGTCCAGCTCAGATCTTTTACGTTCATTCAAAAGTGAGATAATTTGCTGGATGACACTCACCGACATCTATTATAAGCATTCGATAATGCTTATGACAGTGTCATGTAATAATTATGACAGTATTATGGCACCACTATCCAAGAAAATGTTACCAAATACAATAGATAGCAATTAATGAAACAACTGGAACAGTAACTGAAGAAATAATTAACAAAGAACATGAATTTTGATTGTTATTTACATCTGTAGTGCCGCAATGCATGCTAGGAGGAATGTTGGATGGCAACCGTGTTGGCACCAGGTGGCAGCAGAGGTTGACTGTCTCCCCAAGGGAGCAGTGATGGCCAAATGAAGATTTTTGAAACAATAAGGCTTTGCTGCTAATTGGTTCAAAGCTTCATGGTGGTTCATTTGGTTTCATGACAGTCCTAAAATGCCTTTGTCAAATGAAGTGTTACCAGTTAATATCTTTTGGTGTAAATATTCTATAATACAATGAGGACAAATGCGGCTTATAGTCCAGTGCGGCTTATCTATGAACAAATGCCGTTTTCATGTCAAATTTGGTGGCTGGCGGCTTATAGTCAGGTGTGCCTTGTAGTCCAGAAATTACGGTATTCACTTGTGAAGAAGTACCTTTTCTCGTATTCACCGTCTAACTGTTTGTATTAATCTAACACACTTAATATAATCAATCAGGGAATAATACTGTTACTGTTTGTATGACTCTAACACACCTAATATAAAATAAATAGCACTTATACAATAGTTTAAGGAAAACAAGCAGAATATAGGGCATGAGAGATACATGATGCCTTCTTATCACGGAAGCCCAACGCGTGCCTCATGCAACTGACTGAGCAAGATTGATGCACAAAGTCCCGCAATCAGTTCTTACGGACAGTCCAGAACAAATGGCGGGACGTCCTGCTTAAGGAACTCCAGAGAACACCTGATATCCAACAGATAACGCGACTGACAAGACTCCAAGAGCCCCTTTGACGGTGAGGTGGCAAAATCCACAACCCTTATTGCCCTGACAACAGTAACTCCGGAATCTTCATGTCCAATCCACAAACAGACAATAATCCTAAACAACGCCCAAACACACCCCTCTTCTGCCCACAGCCCGCCTCGCAAGAGCCTTCAAAAAGACTGAATGTTTATCTAATCTGTTACACGCCGCTGTCGGAAGCGTTGAATCATGTCAGTTCATATCCTGTTTTATTTTGGTGGGTTCCCTTTTGTTGCTCAGTGTTCACCTTTGTCAGTCTTGTCTTGCCTTCCCCTTAATCACCTGAGTGCCCACACCTGTGTATCATTAGCCCTAGGCCTTAAATTCCCCTCTTTTACCTTGTCTTGTGCCACTGCGTCTTTCTTGTGAGAACACCTGCAGGTGTTTAATACGCTGTCTTCAGTAAGTTTGTTGTTGTCATGTTTTTGTCCCAAGTCTACATTGCCGAAGATCTTATGTTGTTACTTTGATTGTTTTTGTCCCAAGTTTACATTGCCGAAGATCTTATGTTGTTACTTTGATTTATTTTGTACTTTGAAGTTGGCCTGTGTTACATGCCAGTAAAATAAAACTCATTGGAAACTGCATTTCTCTCATCGTCTCTTGCATTTGAGTCCAGCCGTGTATGCCCCCCGTGACATAATTGTTGTCATTTTTTCTCGGGAACCTTTTGTTGACTTGTGATATGGTGACCCTGAATCCTCGCCTAGGACCCTCTTTGCTGTATGATCGCTGTCAACCTGAATAAATTGCCAACTTGTGCTTCAAAGCATTTTTTCCAGCTTTCAAAATGGAGTCAGTTCAAAGGGTTAAGACTAGGGCTGCAGCTATCGATTATTTTAGTAAGGCAAGGCAAATTTATCTATATAAAAAAAAAATTTAAATGAGGATGTATGTACAACAGTGTTGTTAATAACGGCGTTACAATATAACGGCGTAACTAACGGCGTTATTTTTTTCAGTAGTGGGTAATCTAATTAATTACTTTTCTCATCTTGGCAACGCCGTTACCGTTACTGAGGATGGAAAGGCATGCGTTACTATGCGTTACTATATTGGTCGAAAAGTCTGAGGGAGACGGACTCACCGAGATGACAGAGCAGAGCAGGAGTAGGGAGGAGGCAAGAAAGTTGTGACGCCGAGCAAACGCGATGCTAGGTAGCTCCAATAATACATGTTGTAGCCGATAGCCTACAAACTACACCCGCATGTTATGGTAGATATGGTAGATATCACATGTACTGTACATAGATATAACTAGATGCAAAATGACAGATATGGCACTAAATGAGTTAGTAGACAGCCGCCATCTTAAAGCAGTAGACTTTTTAGGACGGCTCTGTTGTAGAGAACCTTCCTAGCAAACCTAAGTAACTTTTTATCTCAAAATCTTGACTTGAATCTATCTTTAAATGATGAAAAAGTTTTAAAACTTTCATATGTCGAAAGTAGAGAGAAGGGAACTAATGCAATAATGGGAGCAATTTTAACAACTTTTAACAGTTGATTCAGGGTAAAGGGTAAATTAGGGTAAAGAATTGGGCTCGGGCCAATTGTACCAAAAACCTTCACAAAAAACTTCACATAGTGTGGCCAATGTTTTTTTTTTTTTGGGGGGGGGAAGTAATTATCACCAGTTACTTTGCCAAGTAACTAATTACTCTTACATTCAGGTAATTGAGTTACTAACGCAATTACTTTTTGGGAGAAGTAATTTGTAACTATAATTAATTACTTTTTTTCAGTAAGATTTTTTTTCAGTAAGATTAACAACACTGATGTACAACAACAACAAAAATTAGCTAACCTGCATAGCAAAAGTCCGCTAGCTTAAATGCTATAAACCGCTATCGTAAAAATTTTTTTTTTTTTTTTTTTTTACAATGCTCTTAACAAATGGTTCAGACACATATTTCCACAAAAAACTGCTAAATATACAAATAAACTACTTCACGAATGCATTAAAAAAAAACAACCCAAACAAAAACTCGGCATATGTTGGTCTTAACAGGTAGGCGCTGGATTCAGTCACGTGAAATGAGGCAGACTAGAGGGCACTGTATCCACCCAAATAAAAAGAAACTAAAAACACTTTCAAAACAAACCATTACATTGCCACTTTAATCAAACGAATACTCGAAGCAGCAAAATTTAATTCGAATCCTTTTTTTCTAATCGAATACTCGAGTTAATCGATTAATTGTTGCAGCACTAGTTAAGACTTTGGTGAACGCGCAGAGTTTGGCATTTTGGCCGGGTTGTGGGGTCGCCGGAACTGTGCCAGCGTGGGTCCACCGGTTCGGCTGGCGTGATTCCGGCAATCTGGCTAAAAGGTCAGATTCCTTCAATTGACTGTAAAGTAATTGTGATCATGACTTTGTCAGACACTGCTTAACTCATTGTCTGTCACTGACGAAATTAGATGTCTAATCCATTCAAAATGGGAGGGATGGCAGCAAACGAACGTTCCAAATTCAAATGGCATCTATTAGACGTCTATTAGTGATAAACTCGATACGATACGACATTTGTTCATAGCTACTATAGGACATAGGACTATAAACCGCAGCTGTCCTCACTGTAATATGTGATATTTACACCAAAGATATTAACCGGTAACACTTTAAAGACCAAATGAACCACCACGAAGCTTTGAACCAATTGGCTGCAAAGCTTCATTGCTTCAAGAAGCTTCATTTGGCCATTACCGCTCCCCTTGACGGAGACAGTCAACCTCTGCTGCCACCTGCTGTCAACACTGCTGTTACCCAACATGCCTCCTAGCATGCATTGCAGCGCTACAGATATAAATAACAATCAAAATTCATGTTCTGTGCCAATTATTTCTTCAGTTATTGTTCCAGTTGTTTCATTAATTGCTAGTTATCGTATGTGGTAACACTTTATTTGACAGTGGTGCCATAAGACAATCATAATTATGACATTACACTGTAATGAGCATTAATGAATGCTTATAACAGATGTCATTTTGTGTTATCCAGCAAATGATCTTACTTTTGAATGGATGTAAAAGAGCCGAGCTGGACATAAATGGAGATAGTGACATCATCTGCCGGATGACACTAAATGACATCTGTCATAAGAATTCAGTAATGCCCATGAAAGTGCCATCTCATAATTATGACGGTCTTATGACGCGCTGTCAAATGAAGTGTTACCTACAGTGGGGCAAATAAGTATATAGTCAACCACTAATTGTTTGATTTTAAAGAATTTATTTGCAAATCATGGTGGAAAATAAGTATTTGGTCAATACCAAAAGTTCATCTCAATACTTTGTTATGTACCCTTTGTTGGCAATAACGGAGGCCAAATGTTTTCTGTAACTCTTCACAAGCATTCATTCTCACACTGTTGCTGGTATTTTGGCCCATTCCTCCATGCAGATCTCCTCTAGAGCAGTGATGTATTGGGGCTGTCGTTGGGCAACACGGACTTTCAACTCCTTCCACAGATTTTCTATGGGTTTGAGATCTGGAGACTGGCTACGCCACTCCAGGACCTTGAAATCCTTCTTACATAGCCACTCCTTTGTTGCCCTGGCTGTGTGTTTAGGATTATTGTCATGCTGAAAGACCCAGCCACGTCTCATCTTCAATGCCCTTGCTGATGGAAAGAGATTTTCACTCAAAATCTCTTGATACATGGCCCCGTTCATGCTTTCTTTTACACAGAGCAGTCTTCCTGGTCCCTTTGCAGAAAAACAGCCCCAAAGCATGATGTTTCCACCCACATGCTTCACAGTGGCTATGGTGCAATTCAGTATTCTTTTTCCTCCAAACAAGAGAACCTGTGTTTCTACCAAAAAGTTCTATTTTGGTTTCATCTGACCATAACACATTCTCCCAGTCCTCTTCTGGATCATCCAAACGCTCTCTAGTGAACCGCAGACGGGCCTGGACGTGTACTTTCTTCAGCAGGGGGACACGTCTGGCAGTGCAGGATTTGAGCCTCTGGCGGCGCATTGTGTTACTGATAGTAGCCTTTGTTACTGTGGTGCCAGCTCTCTGTAGGTCATTCACTAGGTTCTTGGATTTTTGCTCCCCGTTCTTGTTACCATTTTGACGCCACGGGGTGAGGGGGGAGTTGAAAGTCCATGTTGCCCAACGACAGCCCCAAAACATCACTGCTCTAGAGGAGATCTGCATGGAGGAATGGGCCAAAATATCAGCAACAGTGTGTGAAAAGCTTGTGAAGAGTTACAGAAAATGGTTGGCCTCCGTTATTGCTTATAAAGGGTACATAACAAAGTATTGAGATGAACTTTTGGTATAGACCAAATACTTATTTTCCACCATGATTTGCAAATAAATTCTTTACAAATCAAATAATGTGATTTTCTGTTTCTTTTCCCCACATTCTGTCTCTCATGGTTGAGGTTTACCCATATTGACAATTACAGGCCTCTCTAATATTTCCAAGTGGAGAACTTGCACAATTAGTGGTTGACTAAATACTTATTTGCCCCTCTGTATTAACCCAAATAAATCAACGAATAAGCCGCACTGGACTATTAGCTGCAGCATTCAAAATGAAGGAAAAAAGTAGTGGCTTATAGTCCGAAAATTACGGTACCCGATTTAATCGATTCATCGTTGCAGCACTAAATAAGTGTAATATGCGTTCATGGGGGGGGGGGGGGGGCGGGGGGGAGAAGAAAGGCACCATATTCACTGATAAGAATGACTTTGAATGATTGCTGCCAACCCTTCCAGTTCAAATGGCTTGGACGTCCATCACCGTCAATGGCAGCTATTTCCTCGCAATTGTGAAGCCATTTACTACAGGACTGAAAATTTACCAAACTGACTTGTCAGGCTTAGCAACCTCCGCCGTCATGCTTTCATAAATAAAAATGGCTTTAACCTGTACTGTTATTTAAAGTATCTGTCTGAATGTGTAGAGATTAACATGATCCCACTTAAGTACGTTACCAAAACGCAGGCAGCTCATTATGACACGTTTTGAAATAAACATTTTTACACAAGAACACACAGTGGACTATTGTCAGCTACTGTACAGTATTATCATAATCCTGCCACACCTTGGGTCGACAGCCTTAGAAAAAGTGGAAAGGATTATGAACACTTGAAAATAGTAGCCGGCATTAGAGCAAAACCTTAAAATAAACTAGAAAATGCACATTCTGGAGGAATTGCGGTGTTAGCATGGCTTTAGCAGGTAAACCCCTTGGGGATCACTTCCTGTTGATTGTTGTTGTTGTGTATGACTCGTAACATTATTTATACATTATACACACACACACACCTTCCCTCAACACAGACAGTCGCCAGGGAGAAAAACCAGAGGCTTTATTATGAAAATGTCATTTTGAACAGATGTTGACAATGGCAAAAGACTTTACAAAAGTAGGCTAATGGTAGAGAGAAAACTATTTAGCCGTCCTAGCATGCTAACTAGCTAAGTTAACTGCCTCGTTAACAAGCTTTCGTTGTAGTATTTGTTTTACCATCGCTAGACACACTAAACACGCTGGAGTGGACTCTCGTAGCTGGTGGGAAACTCATGACAGCGTTTACTTACCTTAAATTTTGTGTAAAGTGACGGATGATGTTCACGTAAATGTGAAACCATGTTGGAGGTCCTGCTAGGGGGGTGATTGGGGAAAATATTACATTATGCTTTTGTGATGTATGATTGCTTCTGTGACATAGATTGTAACAACTTCTATTGTTTTTCACCTTGTTCCCATAGTTAGGAGACGCGCTTGCGAATCTCACGAGATACTGTAACTTGTTTTGCACCATAGTATTGTTTTACTACACGCCTGGGTCCCATAGTTACATGCCTGGGTCCCATAGAGATAACTTGTTTTGCACCCATAATATTTACCATTTGTTGGCATCTGTTGCAGCACAGCTCATTTGTCCCATGTGAAAAGCCCTTTTTCAAGGGGTCTGAACCAAAAGTAGCTTAAATGTTTGTGATTGGACGAGGCCACGCCGCTCAGGGGCGAAAGTTGGCCTCTCCCCCTCCGAGGGATGCGTCCTTACAAAACCGGACATTTCCGGGCGACCCATGAGGTCTGCCAGCGGGTCACGTACGGATCGCCTGACTTTGTCCCTTTGCCGCGTTACTGGAGTGTTGCTGGCTTCCCACTCACTTGCCACGGTAAGCGATTTTCATTGCTAAAGGGACATTTTGTTTTGCTGTAACGGTAACGCGGGGATTCTGGGGTTGACAAGCTCAAGTGTAGCGTCATCGTTGACACTTGTTGATACTTGTTTGCTTGCTCTTGTGGGATTGTAATCGATAAATCTCATTTATTCTGCATTTTCTAATCAATAAACATAGTCTTTTGAGCAAAACTGTGCCTGTTACTGATTCACCGCGAACCTGGAAATCTCAGAAAACAGGGGGTGACAAAATATCGGAATGGTGATATATCGTGATACTTTGTATCCTAAAAGGTTATCGATATGCTCCTGCCAAGAAACAAGATATTGTTTTGAAAAGGTGTCAATGTCTAAAAACTAGAGCTGTCAAACAATTAAAAATTTTTATCGAGTTAATCACAGCTTAAAAATTAATTAATCGTAATTAATCGCAATTCAAACCATCTCTAAAACATGCCATATTTTTCTGTAAATTATTGTTGGAATGGAAAGACACGAGACGGATATATACAGTGCATTAAACATACTGTACATAAGTACTGTATTTGTTTATTATAACAATAAATCAACAAGATGGCTTTAACATTAACATTCTGTTAAAGCGATCCATGGATAGAAAGACTTGTAGTTCTTAAAGGATAAATGTTAGTCCAAGTTATAGAAATTTTATATTAAAACCCCTCTTAATGTTTTCGTTTAAAAAGAATTTGTAAAATTTTCAATCAAAAAATAAACTAGTAGCTCACCATTGTTGATGTCAATAATTACACAATGCTCATTATGCTTAAACCCATAAATTCAGTCGCACCAAAGCGCCAACAGAGGGAGACAAAGAACACAAGTAACAAATGGACATGTCACTGTGCTGTCATTTTAATCTGTTTGAGCGGGGCATGTGCGTTAATTGCGTCAAATATTTTAACGTGATGAATTAAAAAAATTAATTACTGTCCGTTAAAACGATAATTTTGACAGCCCTACTAAAAACAAAAAACAAATTATCCAACAAGTTGCTACCAAAATCTTCCACCATAATAGTGTCTCAGTTAACTCCAAAGGCCCAGTTATGCTTCAGCGTCAGAACTGCGCCGTCAAGGAAGACCAGATTTCCGACCCTCCCCTGTATGGCTATGGCTTCCCACTGGCTGGCTGTAGGACATGGCAAACAAAAATGGCGCTAGAGGGCTTTGCAGATACCGAACAAAACGCTGGACGCAGTGCTCGACGCCAGTTTGAAGCTAGCCGCCACAGCTTGCTGGTTTCCACCCGAGACTAGAACTCTCTATGCGACATCAAACGTCGGACAGACCGCCTCGAAACCTGTTTCTCAACATTTGTATGTTCAACATTTATTCAATGTTGATGAGCTGAAGATCCACATTCAAGTGTTCTATCTTGCATTGTTTATTCTTTTCTCCATTAAACTAGACTAGAGGAAGTCCACAAACATGCCCTAAAACCGTAAAACATTACGCCACACACCTCTAGTGGCTTGGCGGTGAATTACAGAGCAACGCGTTCCCTCACCGCAGAACTATCGAATGCTCATTGACGCCGTAGTCACTTCGCCGTCACCGCAATGCAGGAGCTTAACTCAGGCTTAAGGCTACATTGACTGTGCTCAACACCCAATCCATTCAGACTGGGAATGTTCGTTCATTCGAAACCAGAGCATTCACAGCAGGGGTGAAAGTGGCTAGAATTTCTTACCGAAACTCCTCGACGTGAAGGTCGCCACGGAGCATGAAATATATATATATATATATATATATATATATTAGGGCTGTCAAAATTATCGCGTTAACGGGCGTTAATTAATCTTTTAAAATTAATCACGTTAAAATATTTGACGCAATTAACGCAAATGCCCCGCTCAGACAAATTTAAATGACGGTACAGTGAAACGCTCACTTGCTAATTGTGTTTTATATGGAGTTTTGCCACCCTCTGCTGGCGCTTGGGTGCGACTGATTTTATAGGCTTCAGCAACCATGAGCATTGTGTAAGTAATTATTGACATCAACAATGGCGGGCTATTAGTCTATTTTTTGATTGAAAATTTTACAAATTTCATTAAAACGAAAACATTAAGAGGGGTTTTAATATAACATTTCTATAAATTGTACTAACATTTTACTTTTAAGATCTACAAGTCTTTCTATCCATGGATCGCCTTAACAGAATGATAATAATGTTAATGCCATCTTGTTGATTTATTGTTATAATAAACAAATACAGTCCTTATGTACCGTATGTTGAATGTATATATCCGTCTTGTGTCTTATCTTTCCATTCCAACAATAATTTACAGAAAAATATGGCATATTTTATAGATGGTTTGAATTGCGATTAATTACGATTAATTAATTTTTAAGCTGTAATTAACTTGATTAAAAATTTCAATCGTTTGACAGCCCTAATATATATATAAAATGTATATATATATAATTTCCTTTCATTTTTTGTGGGGGGTGGATGGGTGTCAAACTGCTTAAACTACTATAATGCAAAGAAAACTTTCAGCCAAGTTATTTCTACAACACATACAACAACTGATTTTCATTCAAAATTGCATTTTTTCAATGATTCGAAAATAAAATAACCCCAACCTCCATCTCCTAATTTTTATTTTCCCCCCATTTTCTCACAAACTAAATGCCAAATTTCAGTTTTAACTACTTAAGAACATAAGATGTATATTGAAATTGAAATTAATTTTAACTTTTTTTTTTTTTTTTAAATAATAAAGATATACTGTAAGTAACATACATTCAGAAAAATAGGTACAAATGACTTCTACTATGCAGCGAGAAATGGAATATATTTTTAAGATCGCGCATTGACTTTTAAAATCATAAGGAAATGATAAATAATAAATAAGCCTCCTCAACTCAACTCAACTCTTTCATTGCTCTTAAAGATTTGATCCACATTGTGTTGCATTGCCCTTTTTTTTTTTTTTTTTTTGCTGTTCCAGAAAACATGGACATTTGAACCAATCAGAGCAAACTATCTGCTGATTACATGTCAGTATGTCAGCCAATTGAACGGATAAATAAGTCGAGGCGTTTTGCTTTGCTGCGTGCATTCGCACATTGACGTGACTGTCAGAACTGGGCTCAAAGGAGGACCCAAATGCAGAGTTATCTTGGTTAACAAAAAGGATTTATTTAACAGTCTCTCTTAAGGTGAAAACAAACAAGGCAGGTTCTTCAACAAAAATTCACTTCATCAAGGAAGGCAAAAACGTTATCAGAAACACAAAGTACCAAACAAACTCAGAAATGCTTACAAAATATTCACAATCAGGTTCTCCAACAAAAATTCACTTCACAAGGAAGGTAAAAATACCATCAAAAACAAAGTAGCAAACGAACTCAAAAGCCTTACTAAATTCTTCAGGACTTGATTCACGTGGTGACCTTTGGCTGTGGACTATAGCAGGCTTGGGTGACACGTCAGCGGACGAAGACACTCTGGCACAAAACAAAGGGGAGAGTGACTATATATACACACAGAAGGTAATCGGGGACAGGTGGAACCTATTAGTGATTAGGGAGGACATGAGGAAGGGCAAGTGCTCTGAAACAAGGAGGGAAAGACTTACAAAATAAAGCAGGAAATGACCATGACACGACAAACCTCACCACGGTGTGACAGACTCATCATCGTCAGACTCATACAACTGCAGCAGCTGGGGAAACCTCCATGCCGTCCGTGGAATAAAATAAATAATAAATATTGGTGGAACCTGATTAAGCTACACAAACACTTTATCATGCTTGTTGTTAACACTTGTGTATGTAAATCTGATGTTGGTGGATTGTTTTCTTCTTGGAGATGAAATGCATGTGTGGCAGCTTAACATTTTTCTTTTTTACATAGCGTTTTGATAGTTGCCGTCATATTTTCGGAAAGCACCATGTACCGGAACAGCATTCCAGCCTTGAATCTTATACCGGAACTGCGTTCTGGCCCTGAATCTAATACTGCGTTCCTGACCGTTCTGGCTCACTTTCACCCCTGATTCACAGTCATTCTGTCTGATTTTCAGGACATTTACAGGTCACTTGCTGTTCATTTTAGGGCATTTACAGGTCACTTCCTGTTCTGTAACTCAAAATAAACAGGAAGTGACCCATAAAAGACCCCAAAAGCAACAGGAAGTAACTGAAAATCACCAGGTAAATGACCTTAAATGGCCCAAAATTACCTCATTGCCTGGCATTGGCTGCCACTACCGGCCACAGACGTTCAATCCGTTTGAAGTGGGAGGGTGGCAGCGAACCCTCCCACTTCAAACGGATTCAAACGAATGGACGTCTACTAGTGATAAACTCATTCCAATTCACAGCAAAAGCTTGTTTTTCTGCTTATTAGTTGATTGTAGAATATCCTAGAATGATTTCCTGACCAATGTATCGATAATCGTTGTATCGCTATATCTTCAGATCATCTTCATCTTCAGATATCGTTTGTATCGCAAATCGTATGGTATTGTGAGGTACCAAGAGGTTCCTACTCCTAGGTCCTGCTGTCCTTTCTCCTCTAAGACACTGCAGGCTGTTACTTTTTTACTAGCTGAAGTACTACAATGCTAGCGACTGTCTTTTTTGAGGGGGGTTTTCGGTTTCGGCCAAGAATTTTGCTATTGGTACGTCTGTAGTATATATACTTACTTATAACTCAGAAAAATGCTGGTCTTTATTTAGCTTCATTGACTGAATCCACTCACATTCATTCATGTTGCTGAGAAAACCTCACTAACACAATGAGTTGCCACAGCAATCTCAACGAGCTTATAAATTCGGCGCCTTTCAAGGTAGCGCTCCTAAGCTCCTCTGGCAAGATCAAAGCTTCAAAGCTGTCACTCATCATTAACTTTAACCAGCAGCTGCGTGGTGAGCAAGAAAAGCAGCAGGAGGGATAGTGAGTTCCGTTCCTTCGTTGGGGATGCAACCTGAATTTCTGCGTGTGTCAGAAGTAACCCTTTAAATTCCTCTAAACACCCTCTAAAAAAAAAAAAAATTTTTTTAAACTATCCAAAAACACTCATTGTAAGTGTTTTTGTTATAGCATTTTTCCAGCTTTCAAAATAGAGTCAGTACAAGGAGTTAAGACTAAGGTGAACACGCGGAGTTTGGCCTTTTGGCCGGGTTGTCAGTTTTGTTGGAGCTGTGCCAGCGCGGGTCCGGCGGTTCAGCTAGCGTGATTCCGGCAATCTGGTCGGATTCCGTCATAGCCTATCGATAACCTTTTGGGCTACAAAGCATCGCGATATATCACCTGTTTTATATATTGTCACACCGCTACCTCCCAGTACACAAGATTCGGACGTCCAACGCCGTCAAAGGCATCGAATGAGTTCACCGAAGCCTTGACTCTCATTCATAATATCAAAATTTTGACTTTGTTTTTACAACACGGCTTCTTTTTTCCGTTTTTAAATTGCACGGCATTTAGCGGCGCAGGAGGCACGATCCTTTAAGAAGGCCGCAGAACCGCAGTGTTTTCCTTCCGACTCCCCTATTGAATGTTTGAACTTCAAAATAAACAAACAACAGACCGCGGCACTCGCGCGCTCCCCGCAAGGTTCTTCCCTCACCGCCGCAGAACCTTCTGGGATCCGTCTCGGTTGAAACGTCACCCCGATTCGGGGGGGAAAAAAGAGACGTTTTTACAGTGCTGAGTTAGAGGGGATGAAAGGAAGAGGGATGAGATGAAGGAGGGCAAGCTGAACCGGTTGCCTGCCAGGTGATTAGAAGAATTTGTTCTCACAGCCGTCAAACGGGAATTAAACCGGGGATGATCTTTCTTGCTCTGGCACACATTTACGAAATGACCGCTTCGCCGTACGCATGACCGATTGAGCCATGTATTCTCCTTTTTTTAAAGAACTCAACCTGTCCGCATTCCTCTCAGCTCCTTTTTAAAGTCAGGGTTTCCTCAATGTCACTTCCCACGTCTTCACAGTAAATTAATAACAACGCAATCTAGGAACAGTGGAGGTTGAAGTACAGGTAGTTACGACGTTCTTGACTTACGCGATTTCGAATTCACGCCGCCGCAGTTGCGTCCACCATTTTGTCTTGAGTCGTTTTTTGGGTTTTTTTTGTCTGAAGGGAAAAGTACCTTTTTCCATATTTAATGTTTGACTGTTTTTATCTCTCTAACACACCCAATATAACATAAATAGCATTTAAATCATAGTTTAAGAAAACATGTAGAATATATTTGAAGTATGAGTAGTTGGACTTCAAGTGATTGGAATTTGCAGCGCCAAGACAATGAGCAGATAAGGGCTATAACTAGGGTTGTTCCGATCATGTTTTTTTGCTCCCGATCCGATCCCGATCGTTTTAGTTTGAGTATGTGCCGATCCCGATATTTCCCGATCCAATTGCTTTTTTTTGCTCCCAATTCAATTCCAATCATTCCCGATAATTCTTCCCAATCATATACATTTTGGCAATGCATTAAGAAAAAAATGAATAAAACTTGGACGAATATATACATTCAACATACAGTACATAAGTACTGTATTTGTTAATTATGACAATAAATCCTCAAGATGGCATTTACATTATTAACATTATTTCTGTGAGAGGTATCCACGGATAGAAAGACTTGTGATTTTGTGTATTGTGACTAAATATTGCCATCTAGTGTATAGACCCTACCCACCGACGTCACAAAATCACGTGCTCGCTGTATGGTTCCGCCCACATGTCCATCATTTTGTGTCTGTATTATCAATGGTCTCAATTGATCGAGCAATTTATAATGCATTTCGTGGAAGCCCCGGTGCTTTCGGATGCCGTAAACTCACTTGATGCGTTGCTTAAAAGGCGATATGTGGAAAAGCTTCAGTTTATCCATTCGCCAGATCCATATTTGATGCCTAAATCGATGTTTTTCCACCCGCTGTCTCCGCCGTATTTGCCTGACATCTGCTAGCTACCCTGAACTGTACAACTATCTTGTCCACACAAAATCAGCCTATTCTCACGAAAGTTTGAAAAACTTTAAGAGCTTGGAGGCTTATAAATACTTTGTTGCCGGTTGGGTGAAACAGGTCCTCGTCCACGAAAATTCGGCAGGAATCTATCTTGTGCTTGGAAAGGTGAGTTACGAAATTTTCAATTCAAAATCTTTTGTTATTGCTAACATCCACTGTCAAGTCTAATGTATTTCATGTCGTTTGTCAATGGAGTTAGGGCTTTTAATGTTTATATGGTTTAGCGATAGCACTCTCACTACATACATACGTGTATGTTGTCGGCGATTAGCCTAGCAATGATCTTAATTGTGGTTGTCAGCCCAAAACCCTCTAAATATATATTAAATGCATCTTACCAGATATAAAATGACTACTACATAATCTGTGGTAATCGTTTGGAGCCCAGTTTTCTCGTCGAATTGCAGCAGCCCATCTCGCTCTCTTCTCTCCGGGTCTCTCGGAATCCGGTAGAACTTCAAGTCTCTCCGTCTATCTTCTCTGTTATTGCAACCGACCGCCACACACGCCTTCACCATTTTGATTATTAATGTTAACGAGCAGAAAAACACGTCGTAAATAGGAGGAATGTACGTAGCCGTAACAGGGAAACATGATATGTTGACGGACAAGTGGGCGGCACCAGTCAGGAGGAAGGAGTTGTGACGTCACGTGGGTAGGGTCTATTTGTTGAGCTTTCAGGAAGTGATACTGCAGCCATGCCCCAATGCATGATGGGAAGTGGAACCATGATGGGAAGTGGAACCATGACCGTGCGTCGTTCTACCAATGGATATATCTTCTCTGCTTTGAGAAATAACTTAAGGTGTTAAGACAAAGATCAATTGCCATGCTGCTTCCCCACATTGCTTCTCATGATATTTCTAATCATTGGGAGAGGGATTGCAAGGCTTTAGCCAATTGTAGAAAGGCTCCAAAGGCTGCCAAAATTTACCCTACTCATTTCGTGCTGACTTTTATCTCTCTATATAGGTAAAACAACGTCATTACAGATTGAGCGCGACAATGCGTGAGTGGGTCGTGCAGCGCAGGCATTAATTGCGTTAAATATTTAACGCTTAACTTTTAAAAAAAAAAAAAAACTAGGCCTGCAAGCAGGACTGAACGGGCCCTCGCAATCTAGCGCAACTCGGACGTCACGCAACTCGGACTGTGTGCAGGTCAGGGTGGTGGCAGATCCTCCTCTCTAATCATCTCATTAGAACCTAACATGCTCGAAAGTCGCCTATATACAATCCCACACCCAAGAGATAAAAACCCCTATTGGAGAGAGTACTACAAAAAAGGAGCCACTACTGAGCTGTGCAGCCAAGCCCTTATTCAAAACCCAAAATTAATCTTCTAAGTGGGCCAATTCGACCAAGTGTGCCAAATATTGTGGCTCTATAAGCTGCCTGAGTCTCTGGAAAAAAATATTTCCTTTAAATGGCGAACAAAGGGTCGTCACGGCAACAGACAGAGACACTTGGACATGGGCCGTAAATAAGTATTTTAATAGCTGTTGAAACTACAATGACCAACCTGAAAAGAACTGAACATGTATTGGAAAACGAGTGACTTTCAATTGCCACTAGTTGGCGCTGTAGGTTTGATGCAAATGACCCCTACAAGGCCCTTCAGGGTATGACTCTCAACAAGCACGGGAAGTTTGGCGCAGATATGTTGTATATCTGCCGAGTTATGACTGTTCAAAGTTTTTGGAGAGAAAAATTGTTGACAGTCATTTTCACTTTCCTGTTTGGACCCCTCCGCTTCAACGAAACTTCAATATTTTTCATCAGGCACCTGAAGACAGGTCTTAAGGCTTCCCTTATGCAGGTTTGAGGTAGATTGATTTTTTTCCCTTGGAGAAGGAGTGTGTCCCGTAAAAAAGGGCATTTCCTGTTCCCACTAGGAGGCGCCAGGCACAAATGGTAAAATTTCAATCCAGTCGTGCTCAGGCTTGTATACCTCACACACAGGCCAGATTTAAAATAGATTGAACGTTGTATGAGGGAGTTATCAGTCATTTTCCGAATTCGGTGTTTTGGCGAAAAAATGGCCGACTTTGGCACCCCGGCCAGGTCAGGCCCGTGAATGAAAACACACCATTTTGATAACTTAAGATTTCATATGCCTTATGAACAGTCTCGCCAATTTTGAGAATGATCAAACTAATTCCCTAGGTGCCAAGGTGTAAAATGTGCACACTGTAAATCGATAAAAAATTCACATTCAATCCAAAATACCCGATTTCCTGTTGGGTTTGGAATACGCATGCAAGAGACTTTTTGGAGCAGTTTTGTACAAGGTATTGACTCTCCGAATTTCATCCCTCTACGTTGAAAAAACCTAAATGGAGAGGCCTTTTTGAAAATTTCAAGGGGGCGCCACTGAGCCATTTTGTTACATGTTTTCGTAACGTTGCAAGATTATTGAACGTTATGCAAAGTCGCATGTATGTCGAAATTTTTGAGAGTTTTCGTGCATGTTCAAGCCTCCAAATGTAAACTCCTACTGTGAACCGATAAAAATATCACTTTTGATCCAAAATACCCGATTTCCTGTTGGATTTGGAATATGGGTGCAAGAGACTTTTTGGAGCAGTTTTGCATAAGGTATCTACTCCCCAAATTTCCTTGCTCTATGTTGAAAAAACCCAATAGGAAAGGCCTTTTTTAAAACTTCTTTCTGTCGCCACTAGTTGGCACTGTAGAGTTGATGCAAATGACCCCTACAAGAACCTTCAGAGTATGACTCTCAACAAACACGGAAAGTTTGGCGCAGATATGTTGCATATCTGCCGAGTTATGACTGTTCAAAGTTTTTGGCGAGACAAATTGTTGACGGTCATTTTCACTTCCAGTTTGGACCTCTCCGCTTCAACGAAACCTCAATATTTTTCATCAGGCACCTGAACACATGTCTTGAGGCTCCCCTGAAACAGGTTTGAGGTCAACAGATTTTTTTCCCTTGGAGGAGGAGCCTGTCTCGTAAAGAAGGCCATTTCCTGTTCCCACTAGGGGCGCCAGGCCTAATGGGTAATATTTCAATGCAGTCGTGTTCAGGCTAGGATATCTCATATACATGCTAGAAATGAAAAAGATTGAACGTTGTATCACGGAGTTTTTAATCATTTTCTGAATTTGGTGTTTTGCCCAAAAATGGCCGACTTTGGAACCACGCCCAGGTCAGACCCTTGAGTGAAAACTCACCATTTTGAAAACTTAAGATCTCATATGTCTCCTGAATAGTCTGACCAATTTTGAAGATGATCCAACTATTTTCTTCAGCGACAAGGTCTCAAATGTAAATCGATAAAATTTCACATTTGATCCAAAATTTCCGGCTTCCTGTTTGGTTTGGAATATGGGTGCAAGAGACTTTTTGGAGCAGTTTTGCACAATGTATCGACTCGCCAAATTTCATTGTTCTACGTTGAAAAAACCTAATAGGAGAGGCCTTTTTGAAAATGTCAAGGGGGCGCCACTGAGCGATTTTGTTAAAATTTTTTGTAGATTATCAAAATTTACGCCAAGTTGCATGTATGTGCAAATTTTGGTGAGTTTTTATGCATGTTCAAGCCTCCAAATGTAAACTCCTACTGTGAACCGATAAAAATTTCACATTCGATCAAAAATACCCGATTTCCTGTTGGATTTGGAATACGGGTGCAAGAGACTTTTTGGAGCAGTTTTGCACAAGGTATCGACTCCCCAAATTTCATCACTCTCTGTTAAAAAAACCTAATAGGAAACGCCTTTTTGAAAAATTCAAGGGGGCGCCACTGAGGCATTTTGCTACATTTTTTCGTAACATTGCAAGATTATTGAACGTTATCTAAAGCCGCATGTATGTGCAAATTTTTACGAGTTTTTGTGCATATTCAAGCCTCCAAATGTAAACTCCTACTGTGAACCCATGAAAATTTCACATTCGATCCAAAATACCCGATTTCCTGTTGGATTTGGAATATGGGTGCAAGAGACTTTTTGGAGCAGTTTTGCATAAGGTATCTACTCCCCAAATTTCCTTGCTCTATGTTGAAAAAACCCAATAGGAAAGGCCTTTTTTAAAACTTCTTTCTGTCGCCACTAGTTGGCACTGTAGAGTTGATGCAAATGACCCCTACAAGAACCTTCAGGGTATGACTCTCAACAAACACGGGAAGTTTGGCGCAGATATGTTGTATATCTGCCGAGTTATGACTGTTCAAAGTTTTTTGCGTGACAAATTGTTGACGTTCATTTTCACTTTCCTGTTTGGACCCCTCCGCCTCAACGAAACCTCAATATTTTTCATCAGGCATCTGAACACAGGTCTTAAGGCTCCCCTGATGCAGTTTTGAGGTCAACAGATTTTTTTCCCTTGGAGGAGGAACCTGTCTCGTAAAAAAAGGCATTTCCTGTTCTCACTAGGGGGCGCTAGACCTAATGGGTAATATTTCAATGCACTCGTGTTAAGGGTGGGATACCGCATATACATGGCAGATATGAAAAAGATTGAAAGTTGTGTCAAGGAATTATTAGCCATTTACTGAATTCGGTGTTTTGCCGAAAAAATGGCCGACTTTGGCACCACGCCCAGGTCAGACCCGTGAATGAAAACACACCATTTTAGAAACTTAAGATCTCATATGTCTCCTGAACAGTCTCACCAATTTTGAAGATGATCCAACTAACTCCCTCAGCGAAAAGGTCTCAAATGTGCACCCTGTAAATCGATAAAAATTTCATATTTGATCCAAAATAACCGATTTCCTGTTGGGTTTGGAATATGCGTGTCAATGCTTTTTTGGAGCGGTTTTGGACAAGGTATAGACCCCCCAAATTTCATTGCTCTACGCTGACAGACCCTAATGTTATAGGCCAATTTTAAAATTTCAAGGGGGCGCCACTGAGCCATTTTGTTATATTTTTTTGCAACGTTGCAAAATTATCGAAATTTACAATTTTCCGGACGTATGTGCAAATTTTGGTGACTTTTCGTGCATGTTCAGGCCTCCAAATTGGCCGTTTTCATTTGCCCTGAAAAAAAAAAAAAAAAAAAAAAAAAAAAATAATCCTTTGCAAAACAATAGGGCCTTCGCACGCTTAGTGCTCGGGCCCTAATAATAATAATAACTAGGCCTGCAAGCAGGACTGAACGGGCCCTCGCAATCTAGCGCAACTCGGACGTCACGCAACTCGGACTGTGTGCAGGTCAGGGTGGTGGCAGATCCTCCTCTCTAATCATCTCATTAGAACCTAACATGCACGAAAGTCGCCTATTTACATTACCACACCCAAGAGATAAAAAACCTTATTGGAGAGAGTACTACAAAAAAGGAGCAACTACTGAGCTGTGCAGCCAAGCCCTTATTCAAAACCAAATTAATCTTCTAACTGGGCCAATTCGACCAAGTGTGCCAAATATTGTGGCTCTATAAGCTGCCTGAGTCTCTGAAAAAAAATATTTCCTTTAAATGGCGAACAAAGGGTCGTCACGGCAACAGATAGAGACACGTGGACATGTGCCGTAAATAAGTATTTTAATAGGTCTTGAAACTACAATGACCAACCTGAAAAGAACTGGACATGTATTGGAAAAACGAGTGACTTTCTATTGCCACTAGTTGGCGCTGTAGCGTTGATGCAAATGACCCCTACAAGGCCCTTCAGGGTATGACTCTCAACAAGCATGGGAAGTTTGGCGCAGATATGTTGTATATCTGCCGAGTTATGACTGTTCAAAGTTTTTGGAGAGAAAAATTGATGACAGTCATTTTCACTTTGCTGTTTGGACCCCTCCGCTTCAACGAAACTTCAATATTCTTCATCAGGCACCTGAAGACAGGTCTTAAGGCTTCCCTTATGCAGGTTTGAGGTAGATTGATTTTTTCCCTTTAGAGGAGGAGTGTGTCCCGTAAAAAAGGGCATTTCCTGTTCCCACTAGGAGGCGCCAGGCACAAACGGTAAATTTTCAATCCAGTCCTGCTCAGGCTGGTATACTTCACACACATGCCAGATTTAAAATAGATTGAAGGTTGTATGAGGGAGTTATCAGTCATTTTCCGAATTCGGTGTTTTGGCGAAAAAATGGCCGACTTTGGCACCCCGCCCATGTCAGGCCCGTGAATGAAAACACACCATTTTGATAACTTAAGATTTCATGTGCCTCATGAACAGTCTCGCCAATTTTGAGAATGATCAAACTAATTCCCTAGGTGCCAAGGTGTAAAATGTGCACACTGTAAATCGATAAAAATTTCATATTCAATCCAAAATACCCGATTTCCTGTTGGGTTTGGAATACGCATGCAAGAGACTTTTTGGAGCAGTTTTGTACAAGGTATCGACTCTCCGAATTTCATCCTTCTACGTTGAAAAAACCTAAATAGAGAGGCCTTTTTGAAAATTTCAAGGGGGCGCCACTGAGCCATTTTGTTACATGTTTTCGTAACTTTTCAAGATTATTGAACGTTATGCAAAGCCGCATGTATGTCCAAATTTTTGTGAGTTTTCGTGCATGTTCAAGCCTCCAAATGTAAACTCCTACTGTGAACCGATAAAAATTTCACATTCGATCCAAAATACCGGATTTACTGTTGGATTTGGAATACGGGTGCAAGAGACTTTTTGGAGCAATTTTGCACAAGGTATCGACTCCCCAAATTTCATCACTCTATGTTAAAAAAACCTAATAGGAAACGCCTTTTTGAAAAATTCAAGGGGGCGCCACTGAGGCATTTTGTTACATTTTTTCGTAACATTGCAAGATTATCGAACGTTATCCAAATCCGCATGTATGTGCAAATTTTTACGAGTTTTTGTGCATATTCAAGCCTCCAAATGTAAACTCCTACTGTGAACCCATGAAAATTTCACATTCGATCCAAAATACCCGATTTCCTGTTGGATTTGGAATACGGGTGCAAGAGACTTTTTGGAGCAGTTTTGCATAAGGTATCTACTCCCCAAATTTCCTTGCTCTATGTTGAAAAAACCCAATAGGAAAGGCCTTTTTTAAAACTTCTTTCTGTCGCCACTAGTTGGCACTGTAGAGTTGATGCAAATGACCCCTACAAGAACCTTCAGGGTATGACTCTCAACAAACACGGGAAGTTTGGCGCAGATATGTTGTATATCTGCCGAGTTATGACTGTTCAAAGTTTTTTGCGTGACAAATTGTTGACGTTCATTTTCACTTTCCTGTTTGGACCCCTCCGCCTCAACGAAACCTCAATATTTTTCATCAGGCACCTGAACACAGGTCTTAAGGCTCCCCTGATGCAGGTTTGAGGTCAACAGATTTTTTTCCCTTGGAGGAGGAACCTGTCTCGTAAAAAAAGGCATTTCCTGTTCTCACTAGGGGGCGCTAGACCTAATGGGTAATATTTCAATGCACTCATGTTAAGGGTGGGATACCACACATACATGCCAAATATGAAAAAGATTGAACGTTGTGTCAAGGAACTATTAGTCATTTACTGAATTTGTCATTTTGCCGAAAAAATGGTCGACTTTGGCACCACGCCCAGGTCAGACCCGTGAATGAAAACGCACCATTTTCAAAACTTAAGATTTCATATGTCTCCTGAACAGTCTCACCAATTTTGAAGATGATCCAACTAACTCCCTCGGCGAAAAGGTCTCAAATGTGCACCGTGTGAATCGATTAAAAATTTCATATTTGATCCATAATAACCGATTTCCTGTTGGGTTTGGAATATGCGTGTAAATGCTTTTTTGGAGCGGTTTTGGACAAGGTATAGACCCCCCAAATTTCATTGCTCTACGCTGACATACCCTAATGTTATAGGCCAATTTTAAAATTTCAAGGGGGCGCCACTGAGCCATTTTGTTATATTTTTTTGCAACGTTGCAAAATTATCGAAATTTACAATTTTCCGGACGTATGTGCAAATTTTGGTGACTTTTCGTGCATGTTCAGGCCTCCAAATTGGCCGTTTTCATTTGCCCTGAAAAAAAAAAATAAAAATAAAAAAAATAAAAATAATCCTTTGCAAAACAATAGGGCCTTCGCACGTCTAGTGCTCGGGCCCTAATAATAATAATAATAATAATCCTTTGCAAAACAATAGGGCCTTCGCACGCCTAGTGCTCGGGCCCTAATTACTGCCATTATCGGGATAAATTTGATAACCCTACCTTAAGCCAAAACTAAAGACTCCGGATGAGTGTAACATATTATGTCTGTAATGTTAAATACAATTAGAAAACAATTTAATTAAAAAATATATATATATATTAAAAAAAGGCATGCCGATATTTTTTTGCCGATTCCGATACTTTGAAACTACTACAGGATGCCTGCTGACTACGGAAGCCCAATATGCGCGTCATGCAGCTGACTTAGCGAGATTGACGCTGAAGGAGTGAGACAAGCAGGGGATGACCTAAACATCTACAAGCCCACGTCTGGACCGCCAAATCCCACCATCAGCTCTTCTGGGAACCAATAATGGACAGTCCAGAACAATCCTCCCACAAGTTTTTAAAATGGAGTCAGTACAAGGGGTTAAAACTAAGGTGAACACGCGGAGTTTGGCCTTTTGGTCGAGTTGTTGGGTTTGCGCCGGCCCGGGTCGTTGGAATTGCGTGAGCGCCGTTCCGGCGATTTGGCTGGCGTGTTTCCGGCAATAAAAGGTCAAGTTCCAACATGTAGCATAAACAGTCCCTCACAGTATCTTATTTTTTACTTTACTATATTAATATGATGTGTTCTGTCCTCACTAAACGTGAAGGTGTTCAGCTATGCAGACAGCAAACAAAGCAATTGTGCTTTTTGAAGCTTTTGACTTCCTTTACTTTTGACCATTTGTAAAAGCTGTGACACACATATGCACACTTATGTTCAAAACGACATGTATTTTATAGGTCTCACCTGCATTAGTTGGGTTAAAACCTACAGTACTCAATTAAAAGTAAAAAAAAAAAGTATGGCGTGATAAGATACTCTCCAAAAGTTACTCAAGTTAAATATAACACGCCTCTGCTAGCATTTCATAAAAATGTGCTTTGTTGTTGGAAGTACTTTTTATGAGTTCCTTGTCAAGCCTGTCAAGCCACCCGGCACACCTGTCTTTTGGGGGGGAAACACCTGTTTCTCCAGTGTATCCCCTCATTATATGATGACACAAACACTACCACTTCACACCTAAAAAAACATGTGAGAAGTACACTAACTCATTCAGATATTTGTTTTAATTCAACTAAACGTTTGATATTTACTGTACATTTATTTGATGATATGAATCACAGGTTAATATATTAATATGATAATCACTCAAGGCCCAGATCAGTTTGTGCATCTATATTATGTGCATCTATGTTTCTCACTAAATTAAAATGTATAATTATATATATCATTTTTCTAAATAGAAATTATGTAGTCCTTACTGTTACTGTTTTCATTTTCCTTTATTAAAAAAAAAAGAAAAAAGAAAAAAGAAATACACATTTTATAAACACTTCAAAAAGAATAAATGAAATATTTTGGGTTCCCCCCCCCTTTTTTTTCATGAAAAAAAAAAAAAAAAAAAACTCAATTCATAAAATGATTGGGGGAAAAAAGCAAAAATGTAGTGAGTAATAAATAATAAATAAATAATATATAATAATAATAAATAAACAAATAGCAAATCTAAAAAAATATATGTATAAAAGCTGTTGTTTTTCAATTTTGTAATTAAAAATGTAAAGATTTAATGAGAAATAAATGAAAAAACAGCATTTAATTTCACTTTGTTTTTCTTCATTTAAATTTTTTTTAAAAGAATATTTATCGCTTTCCCCATGTTTAACTAAAAAAGTAAATATATATATATATTTTTTTTAATTAAGTGAAAAAATAAACTATTAACTGTTTTTCTTACTAAAATGTAGAACAAAAAAGAAATTTTTTTTATTTGTAAAAAAAAAAAATTTTTTTGTTTTTGCTCTTTAATTTAAAAATGCCCAAACCAAAATATTATTAAAAAAGAGAAAATTAAATAAGCCTTTTCCTATTTAAATAAAAAAAATAAAAATCTAAAATATATCATTTCACTTTTTGTTTTTCATTTTTTTTTATTAAAAAAGAGAGTATTCATTGTTTTCCAATTTAAAAAGTACATACATTTGAAGAAATTAAATGAAAAAAGGAAATATTTACTGCTCTTCTTTCCAAAAATGTAAAACCAAAAAAAGCAATTTAAAAAAAAACAATAAAACCAAAAAAATTATTTTCCTTTTTTGTTTTTAATTGAAAAATGCCAAAACTAAGACATTAAAAATTAAAATACAATTAATAAAATAGAATAAAATTTATTAAAGATAAAACGGAAAATAACATTTAAAAAGAAAATAACATTTAAAAAAAAAAAAAAAGTTTTTTCTACTATTTAAATGGAAAAAAGTAAAAATAAATAAAATGTTAAATTGTTTTCCCCTTTATGTTTTCGTGCAAGAAAGAAAAATGTAAATTAACCATATAAAATTTTAAAAGAGAATATTTGCTATTAAGAAGCAAAAAAAAAAAAGACGCCAATTTGGATGCAGTTTTTAGTTACACAATTAGACCATTAATCGTTGCGGCCTTAGTTGGCGGCAGACCCTCTGAATATCTCAAATATGTGTAATTGTATCCTAAAAGCAAAAAGGCATTCTGACAGCCGCGTATGTTGAATTAGTCAAGAAGTGGTGCTTTCAAATAAAATAAAAAAAACCACTGCGGAGGCAGTTAAATATACTTCTAGCCACCATGACCTTCCATTATATTTACTCTGGCCGCTTGCCGTTAATTATACATCCACTATAAGCAGTAAAGTTCCTTCACAGTGCGGACTTGATGGCATTCCAGTTTTTTTTTTTTTTAATGACGTAGGCACGACATTCCGGTATCCGTTTTCTGTCAGGCCGCCAACATGACACTCAGTCGCTTGTGTGCGCGTCCAACATTGACTCAAGCAATGTAAACGGAACCTTGATATTTGTGGAGGCCATCCAATTCATTTGAACTAGGGAAAGGCTGGCAATGTATAATCACATTGAAGGGCCGTTGACGGCCATAGACGTCCGATCCGATCGATCGCCGTCAGTGGTAGATGTTGAATGTTATCATTTAGGCTCCCCATCAAAACATATTAAAATCTTGAAGATTGCACACAGAGAGACAGCGAGAACCAAAAGTGGTATTTGCCATGTAGCAAAATGGATTTTGCCATGTGGTAATTTTTTTGCCAGGTGGCAAAATGGCTTTTGCCATGTGGCATTTTTTCTTTGCCATGTGGCATTTTTTGGGGGGCATGTTTAGCTGTGATTTTTGACCATACACTTTACATTTGAGCGCATTGACGTTCAACTGACAACAAAGTAAGTCTATGCCATTGACGGCTATGCACATCCAAATTTTCCATTCATTTTGAAAGGCAGAAAAACATGTGTGGCTGGGATTTTTGGCCATTCACTTACCATTACAGCGCAGTGACATTCAACAGACACCCAATATAAAAGACAGGCGGGGCCAAACAGCAGATTAAAAGACGGATTTCTCGTCATCTACGCTTTGCCAAATTGTTGTATATAGTCCAATGGTCTCACAATATGATTTTAATTCATAAAATAACACTATTGTAATTTCTGGACTAAAAGGCGCACCTGACTATAAGCTGCCAGCCACCAAATTTGACATGAAAACGGCATTTGTTCATAGATAAACCGCACTGGACTATAAGCCGCAGTTGTCCTCATTGTATTATGGGATATTGACACCAAAAGATATTAACTGGTAACACCTAATTTGACAATGGCATCATAAGACTGTCATGAGACCAAATGAACCACCATTAAGCTTTGAACCAATTGGGTGCAAAGCCTTATTGTTTCTAAATGCTTCATTTGGCCATCACTGCTCCCTTGGGGGAGACAGTCAATCTCTGCTGCCACCTGCTTTCAACACTGTTGTCATCCAACATTCCTCCTAGCATGCATTGCGGCGCTACAGATGTAAATAATTATCAAAATTCATGTTCTGTGCTAATTATTTCTTCAGTTACTGTTCCAGTTGTTTCATTAATTGCTAGTTATGGTATTTGGTAACATTTTCTTGGATAGTGGTGCCATAATACTGTCATATCACAGTCATAATTATAACATGACAATGTCATAAGCATTAATGAATGCTTATAATAGAGGTCGGTTAGTGTCATCCAGCAAATTATCTCACTTTTGAATGGCCGTAAAAGATCTGAGCTGGACATAAATGGAGTTAGTGAAATAATATGCCACATGACACATATTGACATCTGTCATAAGCATTCAGTAATGCCCATGACAGTGTCATGTCATAATTATGTTTTTATGACAGTCTTATGATGCCGCTTTCAAATAAAGTGTTACCTATTAACCCAAATAAATCAACAAATAAGCCGCACTGGACTATAAGCCACAGGATTCAAAATGAGGGAAAAAAAGTAGCGGCTTATAGTCCGAAAATTAGGGTAGTTAAGATTTTCCCATCGTGGCACAGTCACTTTAAGCCAAAATAATTATTTTGTTTGATAGAACAATATGTCTATATGCTGCCATAGCAGTTTCGTGGTGCATAATGCCCCCGGACTATTTTTAATTTGTCCATTTTACCCTGGAGACCACCGTTTACAGACACTGCGCAACCCAGCCATAAAAAGAAGGTAAGTAATTATATTTATTATTCGAAATGTCTATCTTTTTTAGCTTAGAATCATTAATTGATGTCTAATATTTACCCTAATTTTCAGACTATAAGCCGCTACTTTTTCCCCTCATTTTGAATTCTGCGGCTTATAGTCCAGTGCGGCTTATTTGTTGATTTATTTGGGTTAATAGGTAACACTTTATTTGACAGCGGCATCATAAGACTGTCATAAGAACATCATAATTATGACATGATATTATCATGGGCATTACTGAATGCTTATGACAGATGTCAATATGTGTCATGTAGCATATTATTTTACTAACTCCATTTATGTCCAGCTCAGATTTTTTACGGCCATTCAAAAGTGATATAATTCGCTGGATGACACTAACCGACCTCTATTATAAGCATTCATTAATGCTTATGACATTGTCATGTAATAATTATGACTGTCATATGACAGTATTATGGCACCACTATCCAAGAAAATGTTACCAAATACCATAACTAGCAATTAATGAAACAACTGGAACAATAACTGAAGAAATAATTAGCACAGAACATGAATTTTGATAATTATTTACATCTGTAGCGCCGCAATGCATGCTAGGAGGAATGTTGGATGACAACAGTGTTGAAAGCAGGTGGCAGCAGAGGTTGACTGTCTCCCCCAAGGGAGCAGTGGTGGCCAAATGAAGCTTAATGGTTCAAAGCTTAATGGTGGTTCATTTGGTCTTATGACAGTCTTATGATGCCATTGTCAAATGAAGTGTTACCAGTTAATATCTTTTTGTGTGAATATCCCATAATACAGTGAGGACAACTGCAGCTTATAGTCCAGTGCGGCTTATCTATGAACAAATGCCGTTTTCGTGTCAAATTTGTTGGGTGGCGGCTTATAGTCAGGTGCGCCTTATAGCCCAGAAATTACGGTAGTTTAAAAACAAACAAAAAAATTATTCACTCGCTTATTTTATTTATTTATTTTTTTTCAAAATTACGTCACAATGAAAAATATAGTATCTGTAAATAGGTCACAGATATCTCAAAGTTGATTTTTTTTTTTAAATCCATAGTGGTCAAATGATTGCCCTAGGAAGGTAAATATGATTTTCAAAACTCTTGAATAGTCATAATTTACTCATAGTTTACTCATAGATTACTAAAGACTCAGTGACAGCTGATTGGTGAGGGATGGTGGGATGTGTCTGAGGTGAGCCATTGTGTAAATTTGCAGTGACACGGGCACTTTGACTTTGAGTCAACTAGCTTGCGCTCTCTTCCCTTGGCCTACATCGAAAATCTGCGATAAGGGTGGGGAGAAAACAAAACAGCTCAATGAATTGTATGCTGTAAGATATCATGTACAAAGAGTAAATCTATAGCATGACTTCGATACTGCAACACACAATACAACGATCATTGGCTTCGTAGTCCAAATGGATTTAGGCGTGAGCTATTGTATCGTTGGCGAAGCTTCCAAAATGACGTGACGCGGATGATCCGAGTGTGTCTTGCAGATGGCTGAACCCATTAACAAAGTGCTGGGAACTTCCGTCCGACGCCAAAGCTTTTGGTCCCGCGACAAATTCGGCGCAATGTGATGAGAACATTCCCTTCCGCTGCACATATTTCCTTTATTATATAAGCACGGAAATAATGCCACGTGTGTCGGGGCGGCCAAACGCAACTCGTTACTGCTGCGCTCAGCACAATTTAGCTCACGGGAGATGCGAACAGTACTGGTACTGCTTTCATTTATCCTAATGAGCCTATTATTGCATGTTGGAAAAGGTGTCATTTCCAAATGCAATAGAATATGGACAAAATATCATTCCCGAATTTATAGGTATGCACTTTTGCAGTACTATGTTTTCATGATAATAGAAGAAAACATAATATGTAAGAATGAAAAGGTGTTAAAGACCTCTTACGTTGTCATTTTGACAGAAACTCTATACCAGGGGGCTGCAACCAGGTCCACGAGAGCCGCTATCCGGGTTGTTTTCCATGTCTCCCTCCTTTAGGACACCTGAATCAAATAATCAGGATCGGAAGGAGGGAGACACAGAAAACAAGCTGGATAGTGGCTCTCAAGGACCAGGGTTGCAGACCCCTGCTCGCATCTTGAGGAAAAATTGCCAAGGCTGGGCGGTATGGACGGCGTAAATTGCCCTTGTCCAGGAAACTTTTCTCGTTACCCCATGTCTGGTGCCCCGGACGCCCGACTAATAGACCCCTTTTCTTTCCCCATGTCTGGTGCCCTAGAAACCCCACGTTTGACACCCCGGACGCCTTTGCGATCGACCGATGCAGTCACCCCGCATTTAACATTCGGACACCCACCCAATCGACCTTTTCGGTTGCCCCAGATCTGGCAACCTGGATTCCCGCCTGATTGACCTGTTCAGTCGCCCCAACTTTGGTACCCTGGTCACCTGTCCGACCAACCGGTTCAGTCGCCACACGTTTGGCGTCCTGGACTCACACCCAACTGACCTAATAGGTGGCAACCATATCTGGCACCCTTGACACCCGCCCGATCGACCGGTTTGTTCACTCTAACTTTGGCACCCCAGACACTTACCCGATCTACCCCTTTGGTCGCCCCATGTCTAGTGCCCCAGACGCCCACCTGATCAACCCTTTCTGTCAACCCACGTCTGGCTCCCTGGATGCCCACCCAATTGACCCGTTTGGTTGCCCTATGTCAGGTGCCCCAGACGCCGGCCCGATCGACCCATTTGGTCGCCCCAACTTTGGCACCGTGGACGCCGCCCGAACGACCCTTTCGGTTGCCCCACCTCTGGCATCCTGGACGCCCACCCAATTGACCCATTTGGTTGCCCCACGTTTGGCACGCTGGGCGCCTGTCTGATCACCTGGTTCAGTCAACAATGTTTGCCATCCTGGACACCCACCCAATCGACCTATTTGGTTGCCCCACATCTGGCACCCTGGACACCTGCCTGATCAACCCGGTTGGTCGCCCCGCGACTAGTGCCCCGGATGCCCACACAATTGACCCGTTTGGTTGCCTCATGTCAAGTGCCCCAGGCACCTGCCCAATTGACCCGTTAGGTTGCCCCATGTCAGGTGCCCCGAACGCACGATCGACCAGTTCAGTCGCCCCATGTTTGCATCCCGGACACCCACCCACTCGACCTATTTGGTTGTTGGTACAACCAGGACACCAGGACACCCGCCCGATCGACTCGTTTGGTCGCCCCGCGTCTGGTGCCTCGAATGCCCACTCAATTGACCTGTTTGGTTGCACCACGTCAGGTGCCCGAACGCAAAATCGACTGGTTCAGTTGCCCCACGTTTGGCGTCCTGTACCCCCACCCAATCGACCTATTCGGTTGCCCCACATCTGGCACCCTGGACACTCACCCGATTGACTAATTCAGTCGCCCCACGCTTGGCAACCTGGACGCCCGCCCCCATGCCTGGCTCCGTGGACACCTGCCCAACTGACCTGTTTGGTCACCCCACGTCTGGCTCCCTGGACGCCCGCCCGATTTAGTCGGCCCACATTTGGCACCCCGGATGCCTGACCGACCGACCTAGATTTTTAAAAAATCCTCACAACATGAGAAAACTGCAGCACAGCTTCAAGTTATATGTCCGAAGTCATTACAAAATAAGGTCAGACAAAGTGTGCCTAAAGCGACTCGAGTGGTTGTCTAACATCTGTGCATATGTTTTGGCATTGCATACAGCGGCAGCTGCAGCCTCATGTGTTCCCCAGCTGTCCTTTCACAGCCTTGCAGCTCACTGTACCGTTGTCTTGTGGTTCAGTGGTAGAGTAGTCGTTCCCCAACCTAGAGACTGTGGGTTCAATTCTTTGTGCAAGTACCCTTGAGCAAGATGCTAAACCCCACGTTCCGCCTGGTGCTGTGTCAACCAGTACTTACACTGCAATTTTATCACATCTTAATCTGATTGTTTTTCTTCGATCCACATAAAAAATTTCCCTATCGTTCATATAACAAGTTATGGCCACACTATCCTGCTGTCCTATGGTGAGCACATGAAAAATAACCAATAAAAGCATGAAATACCCCCCAGCCCCCCCAAAAATTCACTTTGTTTTGGTGTTTAAGGAGAGTAAAAATCAGCAGATTTTTTCCCCATGTGCTTATATCACTCAAATAAGCACCTAATTAATTCAGATTTGAATCAAATTCATTTTGACAGTCATCAGGTCGGCCGGCTCTACCAATGAGGTGTTTTTTTTTTTTTCCAGGGAGTTGGCAACCATAGCGCTGACCAGTGATTCCAACTCGGCGTTGGTGTGATGAAATGGAAGCCAGCTCAGGAAGTAACTCATCATGATGGCTTTCCCACCACCGTGACACAAAGTGCCTTTTGTTTGACCCACTGCCACACATTCATTGGCTAATATTCAAAGAGAGCGCGGGGTCACGGCAAAGGGATTAGGGTCACCCCTAAAGACGTGTTGGGGGGATCTAGAAAGGGGGTCAGGGTTAAGGTCGATTTGCTCATTGCTTCAATCAATTTTTGATTTTAAATAGAACACTAAATTAGCCAGAAACTGCTAGCATGCTTTGTTTCATGTCAATGCTCAATTTGATGCCTCTATTAAAACGTTACTTTTGAAAATTCAGGCTTTAGCATGATTTGATCAGCAAGAGGAAGCTGTCCACGTATATTGTTGCCCGGGTGACATAGTTTAGCGACCAGAATACATACAATATACTTCCGGGGTTACGACGTACTCGACTTGAGTGATTTTGACTTTCGTCAGCCATTTTGTCTCTAGTCGTTTGTTTTTGTTTTTTTAGACGCATAAATGGTACCTTATTGTACCTCACAGTATGTTATTTTTTAATTTAATTTATTAATATGTAGGGCTGTCAAAATTATCGCGTTAACGGGCGTTAATTAATTTTTTAAATTAATCACGTTAAAATATTTTACGCACATGCCCCGCTCAAACAGACTAAAATGACAATACAGTGTAATGTTTGCTTGTTACTTATTTTTTGGTGTTTGGCGCCCTCTGCTGGCGCTAGGGTTCAACGGATTTTATGGGTTAGTACCATGAGTGAGCTTGGTTTAATTATTGACATCAACAATGGCGAGCTACTAGTTTATTTTTTGATTGAAAATTTTACAAATTTTAATAAAACAAAAACATTAAGAGGGGTTTTAATATAAAATTTCTATAACTTGTACTAACATTTACCTTTTAAGAACTACAAGTCTTTCTATCCAGGGATCGCTGTAAGAGAATGTTAATAATGTTAATGCCATCTTGTTGATTTATTGTTATGATAAACAAATACAGTACTTATGTACCGTATGTTGAATGTATATATCAGTCTTGTGTCTTATTTTTCCATTCCAACAATAATTTACAGAAAAATATGGCATATTTTATAGATGGTTTAAATTGTGATTAATTACGATTAATACATTTTTAAGCTGTAATTAACTCGATTAAAAATTCTAATCGTTTGACAGCCCTATTAATACGACATGTTTTGTCCTCACTACACGTGAAGTTGCTCAGCTTGACAGACAGCAAAAAAGGCAATTGTGCTTTTTGAAGCTTTTGACTTCCTTTACTTTTGACACATTTTAAAGATACATACACTTATGTTCAAAACGACACGCATTTTTACAATGAAACACTTGACGCAAAACAATTGGTGTTCAAACGTCCATCTAGTCTGCTCAATAAGTAAATTTAGTAGATTAAATCAGGCTAATTTGCCTAAACAAAAGTTAGCTAGCTTAAATCCTACGAATGCTAACGTATTACAATTCTCATAGCAACTGCTCACACGTAACTCTACAAAATGTAGCTTTAAACTTTAAAATGCATACACAAACATATATTAGCGGAAACAACTTACAGCCTTACGTGGGCCAAACCAGAGCGCATCTATCCTATATCCATGTCAGACGTCTGAGTCTGCTAAGTCATAGAAGGCGACAGTCCAGCCAGACCAAACTTTGCCACCAGAGGGCAGTATAAGCTCCATCGCTAGTGAAAATACAATACTTTTTGGACTTTTTGGATAGTTACAGTGGGGTAAATAAGTATTTTGTCAAACACGTATTGTGCAAGTTCTCCCACTTGAAAATATTAGAGAGGCCTGTAATTGTCAACAAGGGTAAACCTCAACCATGAAAGACAGAATGGGGAAAAATAAAACAGAAAATCACATTTTTTGACTTTTAAATAATTTATTTGCAAATCATGGTGGAAAATAAGTATTTGGTCAATATTCAATTCAATTCAATTTTATTTGTATAGCCCTCAATCACAACAGACGTCTCAAAGGGCTTTACAGAGGCAATATGATACACAATTAGAAATGAAGCAAAAAAGATGAATAGATACAGTTCAAGTCCTGGGTATCCCCTATCCTTAAGACCCTCCATGCCGGCAAGGAAAAACTCCAAAAACTCCAGAGTCAATACCAAAAGTTCATCTCAATACTTTGTTATGTCCCCTTTGTTGGCAATAACGGAGGCCAAACGTTTTCTGTAACTCATCACAGGCTTTTCACACGCTGTTGCTGGTATTTTGGCCCATTCCTCCATGCAGGTCTCCTCTAGAGCAGTGTTGTTTTGGGGCTGTCGTTGGGCAAAACGGACTTTCAACTCCCTCCACGATTTTCTATGGGGTTGAGATCTGGAGACAGGCTAGGCCACTCCAGGACCTTGAAATGCTTCTTACATAGCCACTCCTTTGTTGCCCTGGCTGTTTGTTTGGGATCATTGTCATGCTGAAAGACCCAGCCACGTCTCATCTTCAATGCCCTTGCTGATGGAAGGAGATTTTCACTCAAAATCTCTCGATACATGGCCCCATTCATTCGTTCCTGTACACAGATCAGTCGTCCTGGTCCCTCTGCAGAGAAACAGCCCCAAAGCATGATGTTTCCACCCCCATGCTTCACAGTGGGTATGGTGTTCTTCGGATGCAATTCAGTAATCTTTCTCCTCCAAACATGAGAACCTGTGTTTCTACCAAAAAGTTTTGGTTTCATCTGACCATAACACATTCTCCCAGTCCTCTTCTGGATCATCCAAATTCTCTCTAGCGAACCGCAGACGGGCCTGGACGTGTACTATGTTCAGCAGGGGGACACATCTGGCAGGGCAGGATTTGAGTCCCTGGCGGTGCATTGTGTTACTGATAGTAGCCTTTGTTACTGTGGTCCCAGCTCTCTGTAGGTCATTTACTAGGTGCCCCCGTGTGGTTCTGGGATTTTTGCTCACCGTTCTTGTTATAATTTTGACGCCACAGGGTGAGATCTTGCATGGAGCCCGAGATCGAGGGAGATTATCAGTCGTCTTGTATGTCTTCCATTTTCTAATAATTGATCCCGAGGTTGATTTCTTTACACCAAGCGTTTTACCTATTGCAGATTCAGTCTTCCCAGCCTGGTACACGTCAACAATTTTGTCTCCGGTGTCCTTCGACAGCTCTTTGGTCTTGGCCATAGTGGAGTTTGGAGTGTGACTGACTGAGCTTGTGGACAGGTGTTTTTAAAAGCAATAATGAGTTAAAACAGGTGCCATTAATACTGGAGCCTCGTTAGACCTAGTTAGACCTCGTTAGAAGAAGTTAGACCCCTTTGACAGCCAGAAATCTTGCTTGTTCGAAGGTGACTAAATACTTATTTTCCACTCTAATTTGGAAATAAATTCTTTGAAAATCAAACAATGTGATTTTCTGTTTCTTTTTTTTCCTCCACATTCTGTCTCTCATGGTTGAGGTTTACCCATGTTGACAATTACAGGCCTCTCTAATTTTTTCAAGTAGGAGAACTTGCACAATTGGTGGTTGACTAAATACTTATTGCCCCACTGTATTTTGGGGTACTTAAAGAGTTAATTTCAATTTACGCGGAAATTCGGGATACGTCGCCAGCGTAGGAACAGAAGAGCAAAGTTGCATCAGAACCTAAAGATGTCTCTTGTGAAAAAAATATGTAAAAGATGAATAAATACGTTTTTGGGACACTGAAACAATTAGAAATAGAATTTATTTATATGTTTTTGGGAGCAAATGAGTTAATAATTATCTCATCAACGTCCTGTTGACATCAGGTCACAAAATATCCAATTGGCTGTAATGGTAAATGGTCAAAAATCACAAAAACTGCCATTGAAAATGAGTTGGAAATTTTGACAGACATGGCTGTCAATGGCACCCCAATAGAAATGAATGGGACCATTTTTGGCAAATTTCGGGCGAACCGTAAGGTTTTGGCAAATTCTGTATACAACTTTGATGCTGCTTACCGTCCTGGAATTTTTTATGTGTAAATTATGCGATTTGGTAAAAAAATGTAGGACAAGAATGTTTGCTTTTTTCAAAAAGATCATGTTTACGGGAGAAGGGATCATTTTTGAGGGTCGTTCGAAAAATTCCCTGCGTCGTGCGAAAATTCTGTTCATTTTGACATTTGAAAGCTGACGGTCGGTCAAACAGTTTGGGCTGTGCGGAGTGCCGAAGCAACGCCATTAAAAATTTTTTTTTACAATATGGGCCTTTGCCTTGCAAAGCCCCATCTAAATATGAATCAATGAACAATGAACAAGACTAATTGTGTTTGCAAGTTGAGATATGAGTCATTATTCCTGGAGGTTTCCATCACGATAGCTTAATAATTGTTAGAAAACCAAAATGAAACCTCGTGTTAGAGGTAATGGACAACAGAGACCCGTTCCGTGTCCTCCTCCCAGACTCCGGAAATGAGTTTCCCGTAATCCGGCTGGAATCTACACATTCTTGCCACACGTAGACATATCAATACTAGTGATGCGACAGCGAGGGAAGCGAC